>NC_139951.1:13715242-13722742 GCF_963454915.1 Gymnoscopelus microlampas
TGTGTGCATGGTTGTTGGTTGTTTTGTCACTTTGCAAAAAAAATCTAACTTGAAGCGTACAACAATCTATGGTGTCATGTGATTAACAACAATATTTTGATCACAGTGTATTAAATGTACTTTTATTCCTATAATTTGCAAGCCATATGGTATCTTGAGCTCAGACAGGTATTGTAAGCTGACCTCTAAGCTATTGTACTGTAGTTGATGGAATATAATGAGAAATTCGCAAGCTTATTTATTGCTTGCGAAAAAAGTAGGTGACCCTTAAATGACCTTGACCCACAAAGTAGCAGACAAAAGCTCATACAATAGTGTTTTGTTTCACAAGATCTTTTGGAGAACACAGAACACGCTGGTGATCCTTCAGCCTGAGTAGCTACAATAAATTGTAATAAAACAGCTTTAGCTGCCTGTTTGTTGTGTTATACTACTCACCTTATCTACTTTCATGTAAGTCATGTTTAAACATGGCCTTCTTGTATAGTTTTGGTATCTAGTTGCTTTTACTCACAGAACAAGCCTTATTTACTAACACCACAAGCACACAATACAAAAAGGACTGGGAAATATGTAATTATGAGATGCTGTGTCATGATTATGAGATCATGACTCGTCATGGCATGTCATGATTATGAGAGCATTTTCAGGTCAGGATACCAATTTTATCCAATCAGAATAGAGAACTCAGACAGGGTACAGATTAAACAAGTGAAAGTGTAAGTGATGACACAAAGAAATGAGCAGACAAAATTGGAACTGGAACACTAAAAATTAAGCTGATAAATGGGTACTCTCTCCTGAATTTTGTCACCGTACCTGAAAATGTATTTTCTGTTTATTAAAGAGCCTGAGAGACAAGGAGACTCCTGTTACTCCATCTATATAGCAATGATTCAATGAAGTCATAATTATGAGAAAGTATAGGATTTATTTTCTTACATGGGAAATGGGCTTCCATGAAAAACAATAATTCTAAAATCAATTATTTTATGAAGCTACGTTAAAATAGGTTTGATCTGTTCAAAATGTTTGGTTTTAGTTTATCCTTTTGCTGAAGATTTCTTAACACGCTGGAGTTCATTTCTTGTATCCAGCAAAAAGTGCATTACAGTAATCAAGTCTTTAGCCTGGGATCCAGACTGATTTGCAGCGAATCAGTCGAGATTCCAGGCTAATCAAGTCTACTGTAAATAAAAGTGTGAAGGCAGCTTTTCATAACCTGACTGTGACAGGAATCATTAAGTTTAGATTACTAAGATGATAAAAGGAATTCTTGGAA
Organism: Gymnoscopelus microlampas; assembly: GCF_963454915.1. Lineage (NCBI taxonomy): Eukaryota > Metazoa > Chordata > Actinopteri > Myctophiformes > Myctophidae > Gymnoscopelus > Gymnoscopelus microlampas. Next base: position 13,716,525 of record NC_139951.1, read on the forward strand.
GATATTAGACACCAAACTGCACACAAAAGTCTGAGTAAACATGAAAATTACCCCAGAAGTGTTGAAGTGAAATGCTGTTTGACCACATACTGATCTGTTTGTCAAACTTGAAATTGCTGTCAGAAGTCACATGCACCAAGGTTCTTGACTGATGAGTGGATGTTAGTCCTTAGGGGCCCCAGAGAGGTAATGGAAGACACTAAATCATGACCAAGAAAGGAGTAACTGGTCTTGCTTTCATTGAGTGTTAAACAGTTGGTGTCCATCCAGATTCTGATATCTGTAAGGCAATTCCACCACTGCATGCATGGCCATTTACCAATAAGTCAATCATTGTTATCAATTGTGCAGCCCTAGCACATCTCACCTCTGTGTTTGTCAGCACCTCAGCTTACTGCAGTGGTTCTCAACCTGTGGGTTGGGACCCCCACATGATTTATGGGGGGGTCCCCAGATGACAATGAAGTGACAATTTAAGGACTTTTAAGACCTTTAAGAAAAATAATTTTAAAAAGACTGTATCAAGAGTAATCAACGAACGACAAGTATGGTGTAGGCCTACTATAAAAACTGGTCAAACATTGGCCAAATTGTCAAATAATATAAGCAAGAGGCAACAATTGTGAAAATAGCTGATCTACAAGCTGTGAGCTTGTAGATCTGCTTGTTAGGGTGTTCAAATATGATTGCAGCAGGCTTAAAAGGTTGAGAACCACTGGCTTACTGCAACGAATGCCAGTGTGTGTGCGGTTTGAGACCAGAAGATGGCGCTACATACAACAGTATATCATCACCAAAACACTGTCCAGGCATGTGAAGAATTACATCTGGGAACAGAATCAACCTTATTGTGGCATCACAGGTTTACAGGTGTAAAGAAAGTGGGTGATTTTCTTTTTTTCCCTGTGTGGCTAGAGTGAGTGTTGTCGAAGTGACTCGTGGTCTATATCAGTGGTTCTCAAAGTGGGGTCCAGAGAACCTCAGGGTTCCTTGAAGGGGTTCCAAATGTACCATTACAGATCTGTAACTCTGAGAGCGCACTAAATGGAACCAAATGGTCCATTTGTACGCTCTCAGAGTTATGGGGGTCCTTGAAAAAACACATGCAATCAACAAAGACCTTGCCCAACAAAAAAAGGAATGCCGTTACTTTGGATTAATGACATTGTCCAGTGATTATGACACAAGTTGAGTCCCCTCTCTGTTGAACTGTGAAATGAATCTTGTACTGGATGAAAACTCAGGATTTTCCAAGCCTCCACTGTAAATCAGTCATTTTTCGATAAAGTTATGGATCTTGGTCACATCTGGATGAATAGAAGTGTCAGAAGTGTCAAATGTGATTATTTGACACTTCTTTTTCCCTTTTCTGAAAACTACAAATAATGGGAGCTTATTTCACCCACATGTACCTGTAAAGCTGTGATGTGACAATAAAAGATGGATTAATACTTATGGAGGCCCGCCCTTGGGTCAATCATCTTTTACGCAAACACACTGCTTTGGTTGAAAGGAATGTGTGAGTCAATAAAGTACCTGTAGACATTTTATCATACAGGATTTATAGGATATACAGTTTTAACATGACGTGAAATACATATAATAATATATCAAAGACATTTTCTGTACCTGTATCTGCGGTTATCTGACCCTCTGGCTGAAGGGCCCACATATTTAAGAGTAAATTGACAATGGACTTTGTGGCCCAGTGGTCCCCAGGAGCCCCTGGTATTCAAGGGCCCAAGCCATTGGGCAAAGTGTCTTGCTCAGGGACACTTCGACACGTGTACTGTGCGGGCCGGGAAGCAAACCAGTGACCTTCTGATTACCAGGCGGCTCCTCTACCCACTAAGCTATAGGTATGTGCATCTACTTGGCACACAGTTGGTGTCGAGTTTTGAACTTCTGCCAGAAGTCAAATCAAATCTGGGCGAAATGATTAATTTAATATAAAATTTTCGCCCTACAGAAAATGCATCAAATTAAACATTTGCTTGTGAATAATTGGTTTAGTGGTGTTGTGTATCATGTAAAAATCTGTGCTATTTATTTGACCAGAATGTAAAAATGGTTGACAGCTGGGTAAACATATTGATCAATTTCAAGATATCTGCTTGGGTTCAGATAATGTGATGAGCATTTACAGTAACCCTTAGGATGGAGCGTGACAAAGACAGTGATGTTAAGTTTAGCCATCGGGCTTGTGAAGGTGTAATCAATTAACCACATGAACACTAGCATATCTATTCTGATCATAATATAGGCAAACATTCTGCAAAAACAGGTAAAGAGGTTTGGTGTAGAGGGAAAAAAACGAGGGGACCAAGTAAGTACAAATCTCTGGGGGACACCAGTCAACTTAAAGGACGACTTCTCCCATTTTCTTTTTTTTAACAAATATTTTTATTAGTTTCACAGTTTTGACATGAAATCAGGTAAACATTTTGTATATTTCCATTTTCTCCCTTTTCCCACCCCTCCCCCCCTATTGTTATTGCTGTCACATTTTTTCCTTTTAAAAAAAAAATAAAGACAAAAAAATTCTGTTATCAAATACATTGGAACAAAGAAAAGTACCGGACATAAACAACAAAACATGATTTAGATTCGACACAGATAATGAAAATGTAACAGAAAATAAATAATAAATATAATTTTAGAAAGAAATGTTCACATCAAAAGACAGACAGAAAGACAATTAAAAATAAAATAAAAAATGAAATACACACAAGATGGATTGCTCAGATGCCGACGTGCCACGCGCCCTTATAAGCAACTCAGAATGCTATCTATCAGTCATATATCATACCACAGACATATAGAGGTCTAGATTTCTATTTGGTCAAATAATTAAAGTAAATAGAGAACAGAGAGGAAAAGAAGAATTTAGCCTGTTAGAAGCACTGTCAGACTTGACTTCTCACATTTTCAACCTATCTTCATATCCATGATAATATGGTACAGTTTTTGTCAACTTGGTCTGTGTCTCAGAGGAGGGCTGTGGACAGTTCAGCAACCAGTGACATCATCGATGGGGAATCCAATTCCTGGAAAGTTAGCATGCTATAATGTAAGCCATTGTTCTCGTGTTAATAACAACTTTTATACAAATTTGTAATCTTGTTTGAAAAAAAGGGTAAAAAATCTGCCTAACGATGATGTCACGGGTAGGCGGGGTTCTGAACTGTCCACATCCCTCCTCTGAAACAGGGAGGGGTAGAAGAAAATGGTACCACGTTATCATAAGCATTAATGAGGACCAATTATATGAAAATGGGTGAAGTCATCCTTTAAGGATATAACGATATGAAGATGTCTTTTGACAGACTATTGACTATAATTTTATAGTTTATTACCTTATTTCACCAGCATTCTAAATTAATTATAGATTAATCAAAAAAATAACTGACAAATGTATCGATTTATGAAAATAATTGTTAAATTGCAGCCTGAATTAAACAGAAGACAATATCTAATACAAAGTGGATCACCTATGTATGTATTTATTTTTGATTTATCTGTATAAATCAAAAATAAATACATACACAAGCCTCAGGACATTGAGAACAACATGACAAGGCTTCCAATATAGTACAATGTTGCGCAAAAAAGTTCAAATAGCTAATCAACAAGCTCATGGTTTTTGAAAACCATTGAAATGTTTGCCTATAATGGCATTCCCAAAGCTTAAAGTGGTTACGTGTGTCTTTGGGATTAATCAATGAAATGTAGTAACAAGAGCTTGTGACTAAATAATAGCTTTACGTACTTACTTATGCCTATCACTCCTTTGCATGGAGCATAGGCTGTTGACTACAATCCGCCAGAGTCCTTTATCCTGGGCCTACTTTTCCAGTTGTTTCCATGTCAGGCCACTGCTTGATGTCAGTGTGAAGGTCACTGCGCCAGGTGTTCTTTGGCCTTCCTCTCTTTCTTGAAGAGAAATAATAACTATACATTGGATAAAATAAAACACAGTTTTGGACATGCAACATTTCAGCCCGACAGCGACGAACCATATTTACCAAAGGAAAGTGCAGGAGGTGCAATTTCCCCATGTAGAATTGGAAGACATGAATTCGGGAGGAGAATTCAATACAGTAATGGCATGTAGGGGAGAAAAAGCAACTCATGACTCAAGAACATTTGACCAGAATTGATCTTACAATTCAGGTTGCATTGAAACTAATATTGTTAGAGAGAGGATATATTGTCTATTACACCTAAATGGGTAGAAGATAACATGTTGCCAAAGCCAATTGTCAATGACCTCTGAGGATAAGTGATTGAGAGCGAAAGCTGATTAAGGTCATTCTGAAGAAAAACAATGACAAATTGACTTTTAGTACTTCCATGTTGGGAAAGACACCTTGCCATTCCTCTCTCTCTCTCTCTCTCTCTCTCTCTCTCTCTCTCTCTCTCTCTCTCTCTCTCTCTCCCAAGTACATGTATTAAGTACAGTACTTTTACACAAGGCCATTTTACAACTTTTACCATTACAATTATTTGACAGCTTTAGTTACTTTGAAGATTTTGATTATTAAAACCAAACATACATTAATCAATTAAGCCCTATTTAAAACTATTTTTAAACTCTATTCGAAAATAGCCAATCTACAAGCTCACACCGCATCGCAATGAAATGCGTTATGAGCTTGTAGATCTGTTATTTTTGGAAATATTTTGACACATTTTGTAAACTTGAAAGGAAACTTGTGAAATGGGATATTCACCATATTGAGTAAATGGTACCTTAAGTATATTTTGATGCCAATACGTTTGTACTTTTACTCAACAAAAAATGTTAATACTTGAGTTTTACTTATAGAGTATTTCTACATTGTGGTATTGCTACGTTTACATTACTTAAGTCAAAAGATATGAGTACTTCTTCCACCACTCTCTCTCTCTCTCTCTCTGCGCTGCCTCCTCCTCCTGGGAAACCTGGCAAACCTATCAATATCCAGATATCAGATACCTGTCCCATCTACGACCCTTCCCACTTCCACCACGGAGGAGCCCTGACTGACTAAATTGGCGGTGCTATCTGATGATTGGCTTTGTGGGTATAACGTCATTGATTTTCTTCCATTCAATTACTCCTTCCGCGCTGAGAGCTAATTCAGTTAAGGGACTCAGGCCTTGTAAGAGGTCATTCTGAAGCAAAGTGTGGGGCCTCCTATGCCAAAATGCTTTCATCTTGATGAGGATCTGAATGTTTCAGTGTGACTCTTCTGCCGATAGTCTAAAAACACGATGCCCACAATGGATGCCAAGCATTGTAGGATACCCTGCTCTCCTTACCTGGGTACTGGGCAGACATTGATTTGCAGAGCTACAAAGATAAAGTCTTGTCTGGTTTGAGTGCGGTGACCAGACATATTACTATTGTCCCGGTTTGACCGGGATTGTCCCTTGCGGCAAGCAAGATAGGGCCCCTAGGTGTGCTAAGTACTACAATAAATGTCCCCCATTCTGATGTAAACCACAGGTGAAAAAAATAAGAAACCGTCAAAAGTAGCAAAAATAGGAGATCTACAAGCTCATAATGCGTTGCGGTCGACACGTTATGAGCGTGTAGATTGGCTATTTTTACTAAACAGAAAATACATTTGTGGGTTACAAACTTCATCCAATCAGGAGAGAGAAGCCCACAAAGATTATCAATCAGCTTGTGTTCCAGTTCCAATTTTGTCTGCTCATTTATTTGTTTCATCACCTCCAATTTCACTTGTTAACCCTATATCCTGTATGAATTATCTCCCCTGATTGGATGAAATTGGGATCCAGACCTGAAAATGAATGTTATGTTTACTAAAGAGCTAGAGAGTCAGGGAGACCTATGTCATTAACACTCTAGTTTATAGCAAGAGCAACACATTGCTATAGGAATATAGAATATATTTAACACTTATCTAATAACAATAAAAACATCACTTTCAAGCTATGACCTTACTATCATTTACCTAATTACTTTGTTTCATTCTAGTTTAGTTTGTGATGCTTTTCTCCTTTTTTGTAGTCTTGTTTGTTCTGCACCCTGACACCAACTGAATTTGATAGAATTGGGTCCTGAGACATTATCACCTGCTCATGTTGTATGCAAGCAGTCTTAGTTGTCCCTGAGGTGGCCGCAAATTTACAAGATTGCATAAGTTCGACAAGAATACAATAATTTGCGGGATGGGATGGGAATGGAGAAACAGAATCATTAGAGA
>NC_139951.1:13725242-13767223 GCF_963454915.1 Gymnoscopelus microlampas
TATAAGATGCCACCGTTTCTGTCTATTTGCTCTGTGTCAAAACCTGCCTACCAATGACATCATCAACAGGAATAGAAACTACAACCTTATTTTCTTTTCCTGGAAAGTCAGCATGCTGCAATAGAAGCCATTGTTCTTGCATTCATAAAAAAAGAGTTGATGACCACAATGTCACTGGCAGGTTTCTGAACTGTCCTCAGCCGTCCCCTGAGACACAGAGTTGACATAAATTGTAGGCTACCATCTTATAATGAGCATTTTTGAGGATAAATTATATGAAGATAAGTTGAAAATGGGTGAAGTTCTCCTTTAAGTGAAGTGAGATTGAAATCTCTTTTGCAAGGGAGCCCTGGCCAAGAAAGCAATCAAGCAGGATTACAACATAAACTACAATAAAAAAAAGCAAAAGAGAAAATACATTAAATACATTAATACAAACTCAAGTATGAATAAAATAGCTGCAGATCTCGATTTTTTGCATCTGAAGTAAACTTTTTAATTCCCCCAAAGGGATGAAGTGAAGTGCTCCAGTTTAATGCAATTCTCGAGATCATTCCAGGACAATGGAGCAAAAACTAAAAGCCATCTCAAATTCTGTGGACAGAAGATGAGGGACGGTAACTAGACCTTTTTTCACAGCAGCTATTTGTACATACAGTAGTAGGATAAACACACAGGTGCTACCAATGGTACTAATTAAGGTTCTGTACCATTCAGCTCAGACTTAATAGTTAAGCTGCCGCTATTGTACATGTTGGCTTGGCTGGCTCACTGGAAGGGGTCTGCTACACTAAATGTTTTTTTTTGTTTTGTTATAGTGTCCTGAACTATTAACTTCAACTCAACTTCAGCATCATTTTATTGCCACATCACAAGTTTAGGCTACAGGTGTAAAAGAGTGGTTGAAATTATTTTTTGATGCAAGCTATGCAGAAATGACAGTTACATTTTAAATAATAAGGTAAGAATAGGAATAAAAATACCAATATCAAAGCAATAAAATATGCCGTACATGAGCTGTGTAAGACCACTGGTTCTTTTTTTTTTTTAAGATTTTTTTTGTGGCTTTTTATAGCTTTATTTGGAGAGGGATAGTGAAATGGGGAGAGAGATGGGGGAAGACACGCAGCAAAGGCCGTCGGGAACGGGACGCGAACCCGCGGCACGCTGTCTGTTAAGGGATTTCAACCAGGGTGCCTGGACCGCGACGCCACGGCCCAGGCCGAGACCACTGGTTCTTAACGTCGAGTCCGGGGACAGGGGCTTAACGGACCCTTACAGTTCTGTAACTCAGAGCGTACAAATGGAACTGTACGTTTGTACACTCTCAGAGTTAAATTAACACTGAGAATTGTACTGTGTAGATTAGGATCCCAAATATATTTCCATTTGTACACTCAAGACTGACAGACCTGTAAGGCAGTGGTTCCCAAACTGGGGGTCGGGACCCCAAATTATTTTGGGGGGTCACCAGATGATTAGTTTAACCCATTAAGACCTGAGGCCGATTAAAAACATTTTTTTTCTAAAAACATTTTTTTTCTAAATCCTAACGCTTAAAAAAAGAATATATTGAAAGATTTGCACAAATTTACATTTTTTTTCAAAAATAGCAGATCTACAAGCTCATTGCGCGGCACTCTGTGCCGCGCTATGAGCTTGTATATCTGCTATTTTTATATAGCCAAAGAAATCTTAAAATGACACAGATGGGTTCCCGGTCTTAAGGGGTTAATGTGCAACATTGTTTTCTCATTTCGGTTCAATCAACAAGGTAGCCTACAGTAGGTGTGGCGTATAGCGAGGACTTGAGGCTCGTCCGAGTGAGCCACGCGTAGAGCGAGTGCCGCGCTGAGCAGCCGACGGCATTGTGCTTCAACCAGCGTGTCCTCTGAGTGTGGCAAACTGTGGTGGCCGAAATAGGTTTATGACATGAACCAAAATATGTGCTCCCTCTGCATATACTCATGGGGAACACAGGAGCCTGGGAACATAGGTAGCCTACCAATGCTACCAATGTAACCAACTCATTCATCAGGGAAACACACTGAGAAGGGAAAATAACTCTAAACTAGAAAAAGTGCTCCTCGGAGCACAGGTCTTCGCCAGGTCAGGTACGTTATTCTGGCCTCCTGGTGGCGCTATAATAGGCCAATGTGAAAATGGTGCCATTTATTCTTAGGTCTTTCACAGCAATCCGACACTGCATTCATGATTTGAGGCATTTTGTTCCAAAAATGTGTTTTGCTAAATTAGACCTGCTGGTGGCGCTATAACAGGCCAATGTGAAAAGGGTGGCATTTCTTCGTCGGCCTAGTGGGAATGTGCGTGTGAAATTTCACGGAAATCGCAAGCTGCGTTCATGGTTTGAGGCAGTTTGTTCAAAACGGACCAATCCTGCAAACTTTGGATGGCAACCTTAACAAATGAGGATGTAATAATGGAAATCGGACAGATCAGGGTTGATCACATGACTATAGAGATACTGTGTACCGATTTGCATGACGTTTGGTTAAAAACTGTAGGAGTAATGTGAAAAAAGGGGTTTTGCACAAATCGGCCTCCTGGTGGCGCTATAACAGGCCCATGTGAAAAATTTGAGGCAGAGGTTCTGAATTGGCATCCAGGGAGTGTGTGTGCACAGTTTCGCAGCGACCGGGCCAACGGTGCCGGAGATTAGGTGGTAACACACGGACAGGACGGACGGACGGACACACGGACACACAGACGGACGGAGGGTAAAACATACTCTCTCGCCATGCCTTCGGCCTGGCGGAGACAATAATATGATATAGCCCTAAATAAGCTCACTATTTAGCTCTCCATGAACTGTTCAGTTGTCACCTTTCATTGCTCACACTGTTACTCATAACAGAGTGGCTTAGAGCTTCTGCATGAAGACCAAAAGCCTAATATCTCTCCTGGCCAAAGGGATTCCCTCTTAGGCTAGTGTTTTAGTGTCCCCTTTAGTGCCCCTTCCAATTTGTGTCCCACTAATGTCTGTCTATAGATACTTGATGTACTGTATAGTATACCTTACTGTTGTATATGTGGCCTATTTACACAACTGTTTATTGAATAAAACACTGGAAAGGGGAACTCAGTTTTATGGCTCTTTAGTCGTCAAAGCCAACTTGACACACTTCAATCAATACACGTGTGCAGCACCTAACAGCACCTAGAACAGAACAGAACAGTGTGCTCTAACACATAAAGTAGTCCCTGGATAAACAGTTCACTTACCTTACCACACATTCCATAAATAAGATAATAAAGAACCCCCAATTCTGCACATTCCCCATTGTTACTAAGTGTTAGCTTTTTATTTCATTACAATCAAGTATTATCTTGTCGTATATTGTACTGCTGTTAGCACAGTCTTGTGGAACGTGTCACACCAACAGTTCGCTTTCACAGTATGAGTGAGGGACACATAAATCCTCATGATTCTTGATTCCTAATTGTACGGAATTTGATAAGACTAAATGTGACATTTCTTTTCACTCAGGTGTCCTGCCTGGTGGTCAGTCAGAAGGTTAATGGAGGTTGATGAGATCTTCTCGGGTCCAAAGAAGCAAGGCGACACAGGACACAACAGAGAACAGGTACAATAACAATAATACCTGTAAACATAGATGTATGCGTGAATTGTACGATATGACACAATACGTTATTATTGTCCATTTGTGTGGAAATTATTGTGCGAGGCTAGCATGTAAGTAACACAAAGTCACCATTTTCATAAGCAGAAAATTAATTTTCAGGTGGGACACATTCATCATCTTCTTTTGTTCCAGTTATTACAATAGTTTCTGTTCTTTTATTGGGAAAATGTCCTGAAAATGTCCAGCTCTTTAATGTAAAGCAGTTGTTCTCAAACATTTTCATGTCACCAAAATTTCCATGACCACCAAAATTGATACGCATTAGGCCATGGACACCCCTTTCAAAATATTCTGTGCGAGGGACCCCATAAGAAGATTTTTTTTAATATTATAGATTTAGTACATCCTTCTACAACTGTCTGTCTCGGTGGAGAGAGTGAAACCTATGATCTGAATAGGCATTCAAATACAAATCTCATTGGGCTATCGTCTAGCTGGTGAAATTAAACTGTTCATTCATTTTGCTGGGGACCCCCTGGAACCCCTTCAAAGATCCATAGCTGTCCCTGGACCCCACTTTGAACAAATACTATAGCAATGGTTGCTATTGGAATATAGAGCTATTTAGCATTTATTATAAAAAAATAAAAAAATAAAGCATGGCACATTTCATTTCTAAATCTAGCAGCTTACACAGGTGCTCTGGGAGCAATAAAATACATTTCAATTGCTTAATTACTTGGCCCGTTAAAGGACACTAGCGCCGTCAATACAAGGCATGCCATTGTCTATTTAAAGCTTCCATAAACAGAGACCATTTACACTAATGGCTTTATTTTTAGATTTAGCTTTTGTCCATATTTTATCCATAGTCATCAAAATGCTACTGGACTCATCTGAATAATTCAGTCAATGTTAACTAAACATCATTGAGTGGTTAAGAATTCATATATTCATAAATCAATCTTTTCTCCAGGGATTATTTTCGGCTTGTAGACTTTTGAAATCAATGTGTGCGTATGCATTATAAAGCAACGATAACAACTTTGCCAAAAACAGGTGCCATGAAGTTCACTAGAGTACCTAAAAGCAAGTTTCAAGTCTCTGCAAGTTGATTTTCATGCCGTACTGAAATGAAGGGAATCAATGGCTTTCTCGACACTCAAACAAACCACATTATGCTTTGGAAAAACGTCACGTAGGCCTATACTATGTGAGTCATAGTCAATCACATGAAGTAAACATGCTAGACCCGCTCATGTGGTCTTTTAAAGGTCAGGAGCCATGGAAAGAATTAATATATTTTATTTCAAGACCGTACAATCAATATTTGTGAAGATGAACAACTCTTTCAAAGTAAGACACCAGGAGAGCTTAAGGCTGAGCAGGTGTGGACTGAGATGCACTCAGTCAGCGCCGATCTAAAATTTGATTATTCTGAAAAGAATGTTCAGAGTTGCAGAAACTATGCATAAAAGAACAGAATTTGAGGTAAAATGTGAACGCTAGGGAGTGGCAATTGAATTGCCATCCCTTCTGGGACCCCAAATGACGCCACTGGCTATAGCCACAGACATTTCAGCTCCCTGTACAGACCAAGACAACATCCACTTGTTTGTATATCTGCCTATGCAAGAAATAATTGGACGTTCTGGGCAAGCAGTCAAGACTCTAAAACGTTGTCTTTAGATCAAGTGGTATACAGACACCACATGTTTATGCTGCATGTGGTTTGACAATTTTCACTATGTCTCACAAAGAAGCCCCAAAATATCCCCAGGCTGCCGTGTCTGTAACGGGTTAAGCTGACACCAAAGTTAGGTCTTATTTAACCACTTAAACCCTTTAGTTGTATACTTAGTTGACCGGGTTACCCCAGGGCTCTATACTAGGCGGATAGTATTTCACGCTACACCAAATCTTCTTCGTCGTCAAAAGAAATGATCTATTAGCTCTCTGAACCCGTCACAATCTGCTGCTTTATCCCAATGTTCACCCCAGAACGGGGACACTAGGGTTTAAGTTAACAAAACTACTCCTATCTATCTAAATCTATACTTCTGTCCTTGAAACCGTTCACTTAACTTCACCTATAACTAGAAGACAGTCAGAAAATGTCCCCCTGTTTCTGATTTCTGTTGAGGAAATCTGAATTGGCATCTTGCTTTTCTCTTATCCAAACCCGCTGTTGCTCCAGCCTTCTAAACAACTGGGAGTTACTTAACTCTTTCATTGAGGCAGTCAGATGTCATGTAAACGGCAGTGAATTCATTTAGACAGACACGGCGTGAAGCTAGTCTTTACTGAACCAGAATTAGTGGATCTGTGCTGCTTTAGCCTGGGTTCAGATCCAGGCTTCATGCCCTGTCTTTTTTTTCTGTAGTGGTGCTAAGTGTTCCCAAGCGGGGCCCAGGAATGAGTTACTGCCGGGCACTATTTCTTACAATCAAAGAACCTCATATACAGCACTATATCCCAGCATGTACTGCAGTTTCTCCTGTCTTGCTGTTACGTTGCCAGGAATTAATCGATATAAGAAAAGCGTCTCTGGTAGATCCTGAGTCAGAGAGACACTCAGGTTAAGAGCCAAATAACTGCAGTTATATAGGAGGCTTAAGCATTCAATCATCAAGAGGTAGTGGATATTTTGTAGGATTTATAAGAAAATGCGACATCGAAACCTTTTTTCTCCTACAGTATGTAAGATATCATTCCCTATAAAGACTACCCCTGCAGAATGTGTTGATATTGTTGTCGTCTTTGCTGTTGGACTAAAGAGGAAGTCGTTTTTGTTACACCAGCTTACACGTAACATCATTCAAGGATTGCAAATGCACTTTAGTTTCATCTGGTGGCAACAGCAACACTGCCACGGCATGGCATAATAAGTAGCTACTACTTAGCTTCTCCTCTGCTGAACATAACAGTTGTAAAATTGCTGAGAGACAAGCGATGAATTTAGCAGCGAGGTTTATTCTTACAGTGACATCTGCAATCGCTAGACCCCCCAAAAGTGTTTATTTTAAATTGTACATTAGTTAAGACGGGGCTACCTTGTTCCACCAGTTATAGAGGTGGCCTCGCCGACACTGTACTATACTGTCCTTAACGGAAGACAGAACACATTAAACATACAAAAAAAGCATGACACAAGATATAAATATACTATGTCTGCAGTTTCTTGGTTTCATTTTAAGGCTTATCCTAAGAATGATTAAACTGTAGCTTAGATATAAAGCTGAAGTTTTTAACAGGGAAAGCTACTGGTACCATAGCAGGTAAAATATTCTGTCATTTGTATTGGCAGTCAGGGCACATTAGTTTAAATTTCAGGTCATTTTATATAATACAAGCCAATCATAGAAGCGCATCGAATTGTGTGTCAACCACATAATCACAACATCGCTGATTCTGATTCTGACCTGTGTGGCATATCCTTCCCCGTTTCACTTGTAACATGTACATACTTAAAATAACAAGATGGGGTGTACTGTATCAATGGCGTGGCTTCCCTGTGAATCTCTCAGTCTTGCCCAAATATGGAGTTCAGTGGGACAGAGGATCTGAGATTATGAATTCAGAAATGTAAAAAATATTGACACCCAAAAAAAGAATTCACAAAATGTGAGCTATTTCAGAGATTGAATTCTTTGTAGATGCTGTAGATGCTGTCGGCGACAGCATCTACAAGACATTTGACACTGATCCTGGTAGTAGATCGCGATATACCGTGGACAGACGCAGATGGACGGACAAACGGACACAAACATTTTGGGGACGAACAAACGTGTCGGCTCGCTCCTTAGGCGCCACGCCACAATAAATCAAGAGGAGAGACAGGTAATTGGCTGTTAAAAAAAAAGGACAAATGCCTAAAGATGGATACAGAACCTGTGTTCAAGGCCCTCAACCCATCATTGGGAGCGTCCATTTCAAGTAGCTCATTTTGTGCACTTGAAGAAACCACAAGCCTTCTCCCCTCACAGCGTGAGACGTCTTTAGACCAGCATGTCTAAAGAGTGTTCTTTTAACTTCCAAAACCACAAATATTTCTTTTACTGGCACTGTGGGAAGCTGGAGGCAGCTGGTCTGGACGTGATGGAGACGTTTCTGGGGGTCCTTGCCTCTGCTTTTGATATCCCCCCGTCTGGTCATTTATGTTTGTGGCCGGTGGGGATATGTTTTATACCTGCCTTCTGGTCACTACATTTCCTTTTTGGAGATGTAGACTGTCTTATATTATGTTTGATATTTATGTTTCATAATATCATAATTTAACAATTTAATTCAAAACAAATGTACACGTATGTTAACCACATTAACCCTGGTGTCCCTATTTTGGGCACAATGTGACACTTTGCGAGCTTATAGATCTGCTATTTTTGCTATTTGTCATACAAAGAATGTGTAAGAAAATGTCCTGTTTTTTCTTTTCACAAATCGCACCCTGATGGTACTCCATATATTTTTGACAAAAGGTTCATGGGTAACCACTTCAATCTTATATACTTTGTTGACCGATGTTCTGTGGGGTGGGGGTCCTATCGTTAGCATTCAATTTAGTTTGACCCGGTTCCACAGATAAATATGTGAAAACAGCAGATCTGCAAGCTCACAAAGGCATTGTGAGCTTGTAGATTGGCTATTTTCACAATTTCTGCCTCTTTCTTATATTATTTGACAATTTGGCCAGTGTTTGACCAGTTTTTATAGTATTGTATAGTATTCAAAATGTCTTAAAAGTCCTTAAATTGTCTTCACTGACCCCCCAAAAATCATGTGAGGACCCCCTGGGGTCCCGACCCACAGGTTGAGAACCACTGGATATGGCCAAAATAGACACGCTGTGGTTGAGGTGTTCTTTAGGTTTTACTGTTTACTCTCTAAAGTAAATGAGGAAAGGCTCTCTCTTTCCCACACATAAACACATTCACACACTATGGTGTCCTCAGGCCACAGGCTTAATTATGAGGGTCTGTCTGTGGCTAGTTCTGTGTTGGTACACACAGCAAAATCATCAGTGTTCATTTAACTCTGAAGAGTGTGCAAATGGAACCAGGTCCATTTGGTTCCCATACACTTTCAGAGTTTAAACACTTGAACCCTAGCATCCCTATTCTGGGCATGTCATAATAGGAGAGCGTTTGGTGAACATGGTAGATCACATATTGGTTGGAAAGAGATGGTGTAGAGGGGAAAAAAGAGGGGGCCAAGCATAGACCCCTGGAGGATCTACACTCAACGAAGTAAAGGGTTTAAGTTGTTAAAAGGATGGATGAACACTGAAGATTTGACTGTGTATTATAACTCGCTGGTAAGGGAATATTGTATTCTGCACAGAGAGTATTGGTAAAACTAGATTAAAATGAAAACTGCGATGCCTATGCCTATGAAGAAGAGTGGAACTTTTAAACGGCAAGTAGCACATTCTAAAAGATGACACATTCCTCCATGGTCCCTTTGCCAACAGCACTCACTGTAATCAATTCTTCTAGGCGGTTAGGAAAAATGGCCTGTGTAATAGCCATTGCTGTGGGCATAATGCTTAGAACTCATGCTTGAAAAATCACTCGGCCTGTTTACATTGACAAGGGTTCTAGTACTTGCCGATTTGCGCTGGAGTGAATGCAATGACGGAGGATGATTCTCCCACCCGGCAGAGTGGGATCGTTTTCATGTGATAAAGTGTGAATGCAGAGTGTCTGCAGTGACCAAGGGACAGTTCACGGCACAGTTGATCGAATTCATCGATTTTTTTATTTTATATAAAATAGTCTATTTTCGAAAATGGTGAAAATGGCAGATCTGAACTCGAGCTTGGAGATCAGCTATTTTCACTATTTTTGCATGCCACCCGTTGTACGACAAAGTATAAAAGAGGGCTTAAGTGGTTCATTGACTAATTGATTTAGTCAATTATTCAAAACATATTGTTTATACAAAAAAATTTTCAATTTTAAAGGTAGGGTAAGTGATATTTTTTGTTTAAACAGAACGTTTTTTGTTAAGGTTAAAGCATTATTTGTTTACTAAAGAGCTGGAGAGACAGGGAGACTCCTGTTACTGAACAAACACTTCTATAGCAATGAGTACTATCAGAATATGGAGCTGTTTAACACTTATTCTAACCAAATCCCTTTCCCTACCTGGCAAAGAAAATAATAATAAATAGTATGGCTAGGGGCAAAAAAACAACACCCAAAAAAGACATGGCGTACAATACATAGCTTAATTAGGTGCAGGTGGTGGTGAACTGTCTGTAGTATGTGGCCTATTAACACATTCTGTGATACTACTGGGAGGTTAGTGGGCATTAAGTCAGACAGTGGATGGAGAATGTTGGGCTGGCATCTGTGCTTAAAGAAGTTGAATGAAAATCTGGGGTAATTATTATTGTGCAGCAGCGTAAGGAGATGAAGTGTTTTGAGATGAGAGACATGGCATGTGAAGTGAAGTGATACATGCAGAATTACAAGGCAGACACTCTCTGTCTTTGCCTTCTTGTGGGCATTCATGCAATAGTGAACCACCACTTCCACACGCAAGCAACTTAGAGGCTATCCTGCCTCTGAGTTGCAATTCCCTCCATTTACAACCCCATTCGTAAAACAGAATAGTCCTATCAGGTTGTATTAAACAACGATTAAATCACCAATATTGCATCTCTACAGACAGCTTGGGTTATCCTCTTCGTCTCTGTCAAAAAAAAAATCCACCTTTGTTATGAGCAATTTTCTGTCAATAAACTCTGTGCACTTGGTGGTAGAGAGAAATATCCGCAGACCGTCGTGATATGCTCCCAAACTTTATTAGAGGCAGACAATAACTCACAACTTTTCAACCTACTATACAAGGTCTTCGTCAGGTGTAATAAACTCTGCGCAGCCATGATTCTTTCTAAATGTTCGAGTTGAGGGGTGCTCGTTTTAAATCAAGCAACGTCCTGCATATGTTGAATTTGAAACTGGTGGTACGACCTTGAGTGATTTAAGACGAGCGCTTCCCAACACGAACACAAGCTGTCTACAGAGGTGCAATATTGGCAATTTTATCATTGTCAATCAGATAGCTAGGACTCTTCTGTTTGGTGAATGGGGCTGTCAATGGGGGGGGGGGGGGGGGTTTTTTAACTTATAGGCGGATATCCTCTAAGTCGCAGCTAGACACGCACAATCACTCATGCACAGTGGTAGCAGCTAGAGGCAGCAGTCTGCACCCTGAGCACATGGCACATTACACAACCTGGCCAGATGGGCCCTTTTTTAGGGTGTGTGTGAGCTAATGAGACAGGGTTAGGTATTGCAATGCTCAGGCCAAATTCATTCACGTCCTGGTTTGACTGGGATTGTCCCAGTTTCAAGCTGGGTGTTCTGAGTCCTTACAAATACCTCTAAAACACTAAAATGTCCCGGTTTTCAGCATTCACTACCAAATTGTCCCAGTTTTCAAGAAAATATTGCATAGAAGTTTCTCATGTCATGTTGAAAGTTGAAAGAGGGCGTAAATGGTTAAATGTTTGGGTGTTTGAAAATATGGTCACCCTAGGGAGACCACATTGGGTAAGACGTTTAAAGCTACAAGCTTTATATGTCGGAGGGTGTAAGTGAAACTTTCTGGGACAATGAATGAGATGAGCAAGTGTCGGGCAATAACTTTTATTTTATTTTATCCTGTGGCATTACACAGCTAGTGGAGCTTGCAGTAACAACAACATAACACATGTGAGGAACATGTTTGATTTTGTAGGCATCCTTGCTCAGTTCAAAATGGACATTGTCAGTGAATGGAAAACACAGCCCATAAACAAGTGTTTGAGCAGTGCATAGAAGTATGGGCTGTTATCGCGAGACTGACAACCTATTATCGCGATAACAGCTCATACTTCCCAGCCAGAAACTTAAGATACCTCAGTAAAATTATATAGTGTATATAAAAAGGGAAAAAACAGGATATCAGAAAACAACGTGTGATATGTCTTCCTTTAATTTCCTGAACCGATTATCTGACAAAGGTCAGAGGTCAAGTTTCTGACAATCATGAAAAGATTGTTTGTTCATACTATTCCACCTGGCTGTCATTGACTTCAGTGCATTCCATCGATCCTCCGGCTCCAGTTTGCCTCACAGACAGTGCATCAATGTTGCATGCCATGGTGTAGAACATTTCCTTACCTTCTTTACGTAACCTTACTGGTGGGGTTTTCTCATCGCCAGGTGAGCCCGTAGCAGCAGTGACAAGACGGCACTGAAATGAAAGGTCAATTTTAGAATTGGCATAATAATGACTAAATTAGGATAAAAAAGGGGGGGAAAGAAGGGGAAAAAAGAAAAGAAAGTATTGGATTGGACTGGTATTCTGCAGTACATTACTCAGAATGATTATTGGCAATGAAAGAGGCTATTCAGGTCTCTAGTATTTTGTCTCCTTTTACGGCCAAAGGAAGCTTCTCTTCCTGTCTTCTGATAAAGAAGTATGTATTGTCATCATGTGAGTGGGCACTCGCCTTACAGCAAGGAGCTCTCATGCAATGTTCAACACACGACATTGACTAACAATAGCAATTATGGTAAAGAATTCCACAGTTATCATTACTCAAGCCTTTTGTGCGCCAGAGCCAAGTGTGCGTATAAACAAGAGCCGCAGGGCAGAGCTGCTAAAAGAAACAAGGCTGAATTTGGATTATTGTGGAAAGGAATAAATGTTGTGTGAGACCTGTGTGCAGGAAAGACTGTTCTTTGTTATACTGTATCTTCTCAGGCAGATTCCACAGTGAACTTCATTTGAGTGTGTTTTCAGTTAGGCTGCATCTGGCGGGCCGCGCGCTCTCTTCTCACGATGCCAAGCTCTGTCAAAGTACACTCGAGGAATGTGTGACAGCTTCATTTTGTTGATAAAGTGGACCGTGTGTGTGTGTGTGTGTGTGTGTGTGTGTGTGTGTGTGTGTGTGTGTGTGTGTGTGTGTGTGTGTGTGTGTGTGTGTGTGTGTGTGTGTGTGTGTGTGTGTGTGTGTGTGTGTGTGTGTGTGTGTGTGTGTGTGTGTGTGTGTGTGTGTGTGTGTGTGTGTGTGTGTGTGTGTGTGTGTGAGAGAGAGCGCGATATGACAAGCCTTTTGTTTATCAGTGACCACACATGCTGAGTCAGCCAGCCTCACTCCTTCCATGCTCTCAATTCATCTGAGCTCGCCATCCTTTTCCTCATTATCTCCCCCACATATTGTTCCTCAAGTTTTTCTTATTATTATTCCTATTATTTTTAACCTCAAACGTTATGAGCCGTTCCTCTGGAGCAGTTGGGGGTTTAGTGCCTTACTTAATGGCACTTTTCCAAAGAGGATAGAGCAGTTGTTCCCAAACTCTTCCAAGCCAAGGACACCCAAATAGCCATTGCCTCTGGCTGTGGCCCAAGCTCACACAGGATGCGGGATAAACAAGTTAAATTGGAAGTGATGAAACCAAAAAAATTAACTGACAGAATTGGACCTGGAACACTACTAAATGATCTTTGTGAGGTTCTCTCTCCTGATAGGATGACATTGGTCTCCTGACCTGAAAATGCATTTTATGTCTATTAACCCATTAACCGATTCTATAAATGTTTTCTAAATCAGTTTTCTGAAAAACGTATGTTGCTGTATCAGTGGTTCTCAAACTTTCTCATGTCAAGGACCACCCAAATTGATGTATTTGGTCGCGGACCCCCAGCTGAAAATATTTAGTTCCAGGGACCCCCAGAGGCAAAGATTTGAGTTAAAAATGTTCGCTTTAAAATATATATATTCAAAGATTTGCCCAAATGGTCACGATTTTTCAAAAATAGCAGATCTACAAGCTCATAGGGCGGCACGAAGTGACACGTGTATATCTGCTATTTTTGAATAGCCAAAGTATAAAATCCTTTTTAGCTCAAATCTAGAATGACACAGATCCTTTCCCGGGTTAAAGAGCTGGAGAGACGGGGAGGCCGCTGTTACTGAACAAACACTCTATAGTAATGATTACTCTCAGAATGTAGAGCTTTAACTTCTATCACTTACACCACCTTTAATCTAATTCCGAGTATTATTTCATGAGGCATTGGCAGCACGATCACTTCTATGACATCAGTATATATGCCTGTTTAACTCAAGGACACACCATCTTGCTGACTCTTGTTTCTCTCTGTAAAACAGACTAGTTGTACTTGTGCTCGAGGGAACTGGGAAGTCCTTGTCTGTGTTTGTGACTCCCTGTCGGTCCTGTGCACTCATTAATGATCTTGATTGTGATTACATGTGTTGTCGTGGTCTGTCATAACTGGCCAATGGGCACAGTGCTGTCGGTGTGCAGAAATCTGCTCTCCTTGGACTCCTTGAGGAGAGAGGAGTCACTGACAAGGAGACTTGGTTAGCCCTAGGGACTACGGACCCTCCTGTTTTTGCCCTATACTAAATCTGGGGCGAAGATTTTGACTTTCTTTAGGCTATGGGCCCCCGTTTAATAAATCAAATGGTGTAAATGTCATACTTGTGTATATGATAAAGAAATCAGTACGGTGATACTGAAACATATTGTTAGAATTGTAACTTTGAAGCTAATTAAACTACAGTGACATTATACTAAACTACTCTTTTGGCAGGGGACCCCCTTGACAATGCAACTGGTTTTGTACACATAAGGTAAAGTATGCAGAACAGCAATGCTAACAGTAGCTAGGCAAAATAAATCAATCTTCCCACTTCTCAGTTATCCCAGCGTAGACCAAACTGTCTGTTGAATTACTGTATGTACAGTGGAGTTTTACTTGGAGGCTTTCGTATCTCCAGCCCTCGCCTCACATTTTGCTGATGCCGGGGTGACCCACCTCGTTCTGATTAACATGAGATTGACTTTGCAACAGGGCTCGCCACAGACGGAGGCCAATATATCATGTCAGAATCAATTCATTCAAATCTAATGTCTTTCCTCCGAGCCGCTGCTCCCCTCTGCCATGTCGATGCCCCCCCATCGGTGGCACTTTTGCCCAGAATACACAACCTCCTGATTGACTGGCTGCCTCAAGTGCATCTTCTGATAGATCAACAACAACATAGATCTTTCACTCTTTATTAGACTCTCAAAGCTTGTTTTAATTTGTTTTAAATCTACCGTACCCAACTACCTAACCCGATTACCTAACCCACCCAAAGCTGCAATTCTTTCTTTTAGTGGATAAATTATTATTTTAACCAATCTGTACGGTAGAGTATGTTAATACAATATAACGAACACAACTGCGGTGGTTGGAGGAGGTCTCCCTTCTCTTCCATTGAGAGATGGACCCGGTAGGAACACCACGGGTTAACGAGACGTATTAGAAAAGTTAAAATACCCGCACACTGGATTATATCTCCCAAACACATGTATTCAATGGGCAACGTCATTGACTAATTACAAATCATAACACCTGTGAGCCAAATGAAGCAGGCTAGCCCATAGACCAATCACAGGGACAAATCAAACCCTCCTGTCTCTCTGTCAAAAACCATTAGCCTGATGACGACCTAAACGGGTTTGGGAGCTATAATCCAGTGTGTGAAGACTATTGCCTCATTGAACTAACAAGAGGTATTGCCTGAAGCTTAAAGTCAAGGCACAATATTTCTGCTGTCCAAGTGAGCGTTCTGTCTTAGTTCAGCAGTAGTAATTTTGGCTTTTGCAGAATCCCAGGTAAGGCATAAATCTCACTGATTACAGTTTCAAATGGACAGTAGTTGAATAGCCCTAACAGTACACATTGTTAGATTTCTGACCTAAATACCATGCATCACAATGTACAAGTGCTGAATGTTTGAGACTTGGGAGGTAGTGCAGAACTTCGTTAGTTTCAATCTGGTGGAGTACTTTGTAAGTTGAAATCACATTCTAATCATTCTAATTGAGGTTGTTAGTGGGATGAAATGTCTGGAGATGGAGGGACGCTATAAACAATGGATGGAAATCACAGCTTTGTTAGACGGTGGGATAGAACAAGGGTTGGTGTGCAAAGGCATGCTGTTACTCTGGGGGAATCTGATGAAATAGAGAAGAATGTTATTATGGACACAATCCCAACAAATACTTAACCACTTAGACCCTATGTTGCCCTATCTTATACGTCATCGTATGACGATGTCACGCAAAAATACCAATTTTCCACCTACAATTCCATGTCCACAGGACGACAGGTTAAACGTTGTTAGGTCATAGGCCATACAAATGCCAAATGCTGTAATTATTTGCTAACAGTGAAGTTTTAGCTTGGTAAAGGGAGTTATGGATATTGTACTTTCAGTTTATTTTTCTTGTTTTGAGAAATGCAGCGGAGACATTTTTATTGCTCAAAGATACATCATCGGACATGTTGGTTTTTTGAATGTTTGAATACTTTATTAGACAGAAATGTAACAGCATGAGGTACAGTCAGACATTTGAGCTAAAAGGATAATACAAAGAAGTCCTGGGGTCTTGTTTCCATTGTGGTCCTATCGTATTCAATTCATCAATATAGCATAAAAATAACAAACAGAAGTACTGTAGTCAAATCAGTTTGTTTTGGGACGTCTGAACTTTAGTCTTTAGTGATGTTGGAGAACCAAGAGGTGCAAGCATACAGTAGTCATTGAATGAGGGCTCCAGCAGTCCTCAGAGCACTTTTGTTGACAAAAGAGGAAATTTGGCCCCAAAATCTTGTTCTTTGATTTACTTTTTGATCACCTTTGATGCCATACTTTCACCTGTCAGATTGTTGTTGTCAAGAATACAGCCCAAGTACTGTAGGTAACCTCTTTTTTGCTTGCGATTGCTACATCATCAACTCTGATGAGGGAATGTTTGGACCCAAAAAGAATGGATGACAGTTTGTTATCAGAAAGCCGGATTTTACTGATTACAGAACTAAGAGCTTCCTCAACTTGCATTTTGTCCTCGCCCGAGACCAGGAGTGCTGAGTCATCAGCGAACAATAACAATTTGCAGTTACAGGCAGCTTTCATGTTGTTAATGTATAGAAGGAACAGTAACGGCCCGCCCTAGTATGCTTCCTTGGGGAACCCTGCAGTTCCCTGCGAGGGACGAGGACATGGTTCCATTGATATCAACCACTTGTTCTCTTCCCTCAAGGTAGGATTTCATCCAGCTTACAGATGTGCTATCAAAACCGATCATCTTCAGTTTATTCAGTAGAATTGAATGATTTACAGTGTCAGTAATCAGTCAGTATCTTTTTGGAGGTACAGCATGACCATGCATGTTCCATTGATCTTACATTGGGTTAAGGATATTATCAAGGAAATGTAAAAACGGGTGTTTGATCGGTAGGCTGTCATTAAGCTCTACTGTAACTGTACTGTTGTCATTTCCTACAGTATCGATATTATTGATACCATGCTTTCTCATCTCTTAATTAACTTACTACATTTATTGATTAACTAATTAGATAATTTATTTACTTTGAAAGGCCTGATCTAAAGTTCATGTAAGAAAAAAGTTCGATATTTCTCGTATACTGTAGTACCAAAGAAAAGCTTAGGTGAATCGTTCTGCAATGAAAACAACCCACTCACAGCCTTAAAAAAAGAATATTTTATGCCCACAAATTTGCCCTGTTGTATTGAAAATGGTATTGAATATCAAAACTTTTCAGGGTATTGTATCAAAGTGAGAAATTCTTATATATAAAATATTTTGATGACACACTTTGTGTATGGGCATAGAAATGAAGACTGATTCTGCTGGCTTGCAACACCATGAGTCACTAACTGACAAATATAACTCCCAAATTATTTTTGTTGATTAATTTGGTATAGATGTGTGTGTGTGTGTGTGTGTGTGTGTGTGTGTGTGTGTGTGTGTGTGTGTGTGTGTGTGTGTGTGTGTGTGTGTGTGTGTGTGTGTGTGTGTGTGTGTGTGTGTGTGTGTGTGTGTGTGTGTGTGTGTGTGTGTGTGTGTGTGTGTGTGTGTGTGTGTGTGTGTGTGTGTGTGTGTGCGCGCGCGTGTGCGTTCGTGCGCGCGCGCATGTCTTTGTGTGTTAATTTGTTCCAGATTACATCTTGGCAGGCATTAGTTAAATGTTAAATATGGAATTTGGTGGAACAGTGAGTTTTATACTTGTCTACAGTGTATATCTCAGACCATAAAAGGCATGCTGTCTCTGGCAGCCTGCAGCATTTTTCTCTGGGTTCTGTTTTTTTCTTCTTATGAACAACATTGTGTCCATAACTACTGTAAACTCAGTGGAGGCTATCAAAAGACCAGATTTATATGATCTATATTCCTAAATATAATGTGTATGAACATTTACGGAAACAGTCAGTTCAGATCAGTTAAAAAAGGTTTTCAAAGAAGTCCTGCTTAACTCCCAAATGGTGTGAACTGATGAAGACCTTTTAGTTTGATACGCGTTGGTCATAATTTGCCTTGCTCAAAATAAATCCTTAATATATTTTATTATATCAAAGACGGAGTGCCTTGGATTTTCTTTTCTTTGCAAGTCTGCAGTCCACACCATTTGGGAGTTAAGCAGTACTTATTTGAAAACCTTTTTTGTTCAAATGTAATAATTGTGACAGGCCTCTATAGCAGGGCTTAACCAGTAAGACTCCCTAATCGGGAGATAAGCGACCGTAGGTCACATGTATACAGAAGAGGGCTGTAACGGCGATTGGTTCCTAGTTGTGTGGGCAATGTATAGTTTTGTTTGGTGGTCTAAGAAATGTGGTGGCAGGCATGTTAATGACATGAGTGTAGACATACTGTGTAGTGTGTAGCAATTTGCGTGTTTTTAGGGGCAAAACTGTAGGAGTAGTGGGCAAAAATGTGTTGTGAAAAGCGGCCTGAAGGTGGCGCTAGAAGAGGGCCATGTGAGAAATTAGGGGTGGGGTGTCCGCGTTGCCTTGGCGGACGAATAGGTACCGGCCGCGGCTCTCCCGGACGCTCCTAGCCCGAGTTACGGCATTTTATGTGAGCTGCAGTGGCAGGGGGTCCTCCACTGGGGGCGCCACCACTTTTGCATCCGTTCTGGAGCACCAGGAGTGGGTGGTCCCCGGGAATGCCCCGTGAGCAGCCCCGTTGGGGTGGTCATTTGGTAATTTGTCCACATGTGCTCATTTTTTACACTTGGGGGTCCCCGAGGCAGCTGGGGGTCCCTGGAGCTCCGGGGGTCCTTGGAGGGTGTAGTTTGGCAGGTAAGGAGTGTGTGTGCAAAATCTGGCATGGATCGGGGCAACGGGTGCGGAGATATGAGCAGGGCAAAAGTGTGACGTGCTGATTTTTTACACTTGGGGGTCCCCGAGGCAGCTGGGGGTCCCTGGAGCTCCAGGGGTCCTTGGAGGGTGTAGTTTGGCAGGTAAGGAGTGTGTGTGCAAAATCTGGCATGGATCGGGGCAACGGGTGCGGAGATATGAGCAGGGCAAAAGTGTGACGTGTGTGACGGAGGGACGCACGGACACCTGGAGCAGGTTTCTATAGTAAATGCGACCTACGGTCGCAATTAATGACGGAGCTGCCCGGAGCTCGGCTCCAGGACCTGCCTCCTGCACTCCGTCACCTCTAGAAGGAGCTCTGTCACCTCAAATGCACATATGTTTTTTATTTTTATTAATTAAATTTAAAAGTTTTCCCCGTAATGTCCCTCCCGTGACCCGTAATGGAGAAAAAGACCATGGATGAAATGCACCCGAGTTATTGGTGTAAATCTCCCCAATAATCATGTTCTAATTTGTTGTGCCTTGCACCCCTACTGTTATGTAAATAATGCAATGCCGTTGTCTATATTTACAAATTGAAGAGAGGTTTAATTGGAACTATTACCGTGGAAGAGAAAAAAACGCCACAAGAGGGAAGAGTCATCAGGTAAACGTGTGTTCTCTCCCCTCCAAGTTTGATGTCAGTAAATAACACTAACGTGACGTTGATGTGTATCTCTGTCTGTCTGTATTGTTGACACCATGGTCAGTGTAAAATATGGCTTATTTCTTTTTTTTTTATTGATTTATTTGACCAAATTAAAGTGAAATGTCATATAAACAAAATAGGGACGCTTGGGAGTAGTAAAGTGCCATACAAATGACCACAGCTTCAGTGTATAGCCAAGGAGCTATAGACTGTCCCGTAATAGAAAGGTCACAAGTTCAATCTCCCAAATGGCCAGTTGCCAACCTGTCTGAAAGCTGCTGAAACGTCCCCGAACAACCCCTGCCTCAGTGGTGGGCACAGACAGAGTTCTCCGTGGGCAGGCAGGGGAACTTCTTTCATAACATTTCTCCAAGTGTCATTCGACATGCGTGGCCTCAAGGGATCACAAGCTCAGTGTTTTGTCAGGGCACAAAACTCCATGGATGCCCTTCATAAGAACTGCAATGTTGATGGAGGCCCCTCGGCCAAGGCTTGATTTGTAAAACAAACCACTTAACCACCCTTAGCCAACTAGCATCCCTATTCTGAGGAGAACATGTAGTGAAAGAAGTCGATCTACAAATTGGCAACGCATCGCAATGTGACAAAAAGCAAGGGGCAAGGATTTAAAAAATATATATAATCGATTAAAACAATTAGTTCTTAGATATTCGATTTTGAGATATCTAGTGTGCAAGTGGACATTTTGGCCTAATGGTGGCACTAGAGGAAATACCATTGCCAAGAGTTCAAAACATCCCTATCCGAGTGGATCAGATTTGAATTTAGGGTAGTTCAGAACCAAGAAACAGGATTGGGATCACTTTGATATCCGACCTGTGATCATAGAATGATCTCAGCAAACATTATGTCAATAACAAAGTTTGATTAATCAAATAATATATTTATCCACTCAGACAGGGATTCAAAGTTTTGAACTCTTGGGCCTGGGGATCGTGATAAGGTGCACAACTAATTCCATGCCAATCCAGTCGGTCATTTTTGAGGACCAAAGTGGTCGACTGACAGCTGTCCTTGGCCTCTTAAACCCTATACTTAGCTGACCGGATTCCCAAGGGCTACTCTAAACACAACGCGGTACACTGCGACACGTTGTGAGCTTGTAGACCTGCTATTTTTGGTGAATGTACACCCGGGAAGAGGGATGCTAGGGATTAGAACTCTGCCCACTGGAAGGGTTTTAAAAAAAGGCAACATGTTGATCTCTTTGTGTTTGTAGATGGAATAGAGCAGTGGTTCAGGAGTCCTTGAGGGCGTTCCAGGGGTCCCTTGTGAAATGTGTTAATATAGGATCAAAATCAGTTGAAGCGCTTTAACATATTTTATACTTAGGCTATCGAAAATGTTTGAAAAAAATGTTATATTAATGTGGTATATTTTTAAACATTTGAACAAAAGAATTGTTGGGGGGTCCCAGGCCCGAACTGTTTTCAGTCTGTGGTCAAATACATTAATTTGGTGTGTGTGTGTGTGTGTGTGTGTGTACCGGCTGTGTTGTATGCATGCATACTGTACATGACTGCTGACTGAAATGTTGTTTGGTGGTCTATTTTCCACACACACGGCTGTAACAATAATGTATGGCTCTGCTGGCAGTGTGCCCTGGCTAATTGCAAGCATGTGTCTCAAAATGAAGGCATGCCCATTTAGCTGGCCCTTTTTATGTGTTCAAATGTATACACACACACACACACACACACACACACACACACACACACACACACACACACACACACACACACACACACACAGGTTTGTAACTATACTTGTGAGGACATACATTTTTACGAACGAAATTTTTGCCATTTTGTGCCATTAATAACCGTAACACTAAAGCCGAACATAGCCGATCTACAATGAGCTTGTAGATCGGCTATTTTTGGTGCACCGGTGTGCAACTAAATATAACTCAGGTATAGCTCTGACGGTAACCCCTAAACCTAATGTCTAATGCTAACCCTAAACCCAACCTGACTCTTTTTTTGTAAACATATCTCCGAAAATTTTTTTTTCAACGATAAAACGAATCAATTTCTTGTAAGTAAAATGGTCCTCACAATGTCGATTCTCAAATTCTAGTCTATTCAATTCAAATTCAATGTCTATTTCTCAAACTTGTGGGGGCATTTGGGCCTCCTCACAAGTATAGTAATGCAAACACACACACACACACACACACACACACACACACACACACACAAAACTCTACGCATTTACAAACACTCGTTTTTTTTCCAGTCAGCCATTAAACTGCGAAGCTCAACTGTCAGCACAAACTGCAGAGCAACTCTCAGACGGCGGTATCTTGGCTGCTGTTGGGCTTGCGTGACGGCTCCGTGTACACTACAGTTAACTGCTCTGGTCGTGTTAGGTGCTCATATTCTTTTATTTGCTGAACAGTCATTTGGGTTTAGTATGAAGGCGTAACTGGAGGAAAGAGAGCACAGACAAATCATCACACGCTCGACCGGACAGCACGCTCACAGATGTTGGAGGATAGTTAATCTTATTCCTCTCTCTCTCTCTCTCTCTCTCGCTCGCTCTCTCACCTAATTTCCTTATTTGTAGTGGAATTTTCCACACCCCAACAATAACATTAGAAACACCTGTTAGATATCATATCGACGGGAACTGCTCCAAAAGTAACTTTATTTTACATCTCACCTTTAATCCTGATAATAGAGGAATGTGTAGGTGCAACCACAAGAAACCACCTGAAAACCGTACCTTTGTGAAACATGGGCTATTCATAAACCTCTTTGGCTCAGTTGGGGTGTTCAGCTGTTTTTAGATAGGAAAATATTAGATAAAAGAATATCATAGCTACAGCCCCAGTTGTAAATTAGAAGCACATTCGGTATATGACACAGACTGACCTCACGGTTTGCTGTACCAACATTTCCATTGCATTTCTGTTGTGATTGTATTGATAACATCTCTCTGGCCCCAGAGGATACACAGTCAAATCCTTAGTGTTCATTTATCCAGATTTAACTAAGAGAGTGTGCAAAATGTAGTGAGTATAAATGAGTTTAAGTACCACTCTGGATTTTACTGTGTGGTAAAAATAAAATGGAATAATACAGCATGCCCAAAACACACGTACACTTACTGACATTGTCTGTGTAGAAATGGCTCTGTAGTGGCCTAGTATTGAGCCAATTAATCGCCATGGCGCAACCGAAAACTGAAAACGGCCACTTTACGATCGCCGATTTTCAATTGAGTTTTGGCCATTGTCGCCCGTTTTTCTTTAATAACACGGCCTAGGAAGGTCAGACGGCGACAAACTAGATACCTGAGTAAAGTTCACTTTGAACTGTATCCAAGACATCCACTGCAATTTTCGTCAGCCTTACCGTTCATACATGTTTTGGGGGTAACGGATTTATTTTTCTTCTTTTTCTTCACGGAACACAAGGCTTGGCCCAGCCCGACTAATTAGCATAGATTTTTGGCTCGGCCCGGCCCAAAAACGTCGGGTCGGGTGGGTTCGGGCAGAATTTGAGAACTATAACCCCAGCCTAGGCCTGATTAGGTGAATTCCCTACACGTGCTAAATCCAACACACCTGTATTTTGATTAGAGTGAGTTATGTCCACTCTCACTCCTCAGCCACTCACTCACACAGTCATTCCAAACAGACTTCACTTCACCAGGACTTCTCCCCTCTTCCACCTTTGAGTTAAATGTTTACTAACAGGTGAATTTATACTTGGTTGTATGTGAAGGAAATGTTTGTGAGCTATGCTAATTCCTAGCCTCCATTAGCCAATGCTGTGAATATTTGATGTCAGTTGGTAGTTGTTTTGTCCAAACTGATGTATTTGTATGCTGATTGTATATTCATATTGAATGTTATTCCGGTCTTTATTTTGTACTGTTATTGATATTATTATGTCCTGTCCTGTATCCGTGTCCTGACCGACACCCCATACTGGTGAAATTGCCCAAACCACTATAGTTCATTACAGTCTGCTTTGTAAAGTGTTTGTATGCACTTTAAACAGATTTCAGTTAACGAGTATACTAGGTCCTCTCCTTTTTTCTTTGTAAACCAATTTTTTATACCAAATCGAAAATAGTCTAAAGCTCATAACGCAGCGCGTTGTGAGCTGCTGTGAGCTTGTTTTATTGACTTTTTTCAGTGACGAGATTTGGTGTAGAGGGAAAAAAGAAGGGGACCAAGTAGAGACCCCTGGAGGACCCCGATCAACTGAAGTGTAGGGTTTAAGTGGTTAAACCTTTTAGCACAACTTTGGCAGCATTTCAGAGACACACAGAAGACCGCTTACTCTTACGGCTGTTATAATAAATATTGGCCCTATACCAAATATATAGCTAGAATGTTGTCGATAATCGTGGCGTGTTCTTCAACAGAAGCCTGGAGGAGTAAAGCGAGGCGTGGTGTGAGACTTGTGCTGCTCATCCGTCACCATGAGTTGGAGTTTCCTGACGCGGCTGCTGGAGGAGATCCACAACCACTCCACCTTCGTGGGCAAGCTCTGGCTCACCGTGCTCATCGTGTTCCGCATCGTGCTGACCGCCGTCGGAGGAGAGTCCATCTACTACGACGAGCAGGTCTGCTGATCAGGGTCTACTAGTTGTTCCTTGTACTAAACAAAAGAATTTCCTTGAATGTCTTTGATTCTATCCTTCATGTGTATGTAATGTGTCTACTCTCTTGTTTCTGAGATTAATTGTACAGATTGTGTTCTGTTGCTGTTTGTTTTCCTAAACCACACTGAGTCCTCTCTGTGACAAGTGGTATATAGATAACATTTACTTACTTACTTTACTTACAGAGCAAGTTCGTGTGCAACTCGGGCCAGCCGGGCTGCGAGAATGTGTGCTATGACTCCTTCGCGCCGCTCTCCCACGTGCGCTTCTGGGTCTTCCAGATCATCCTGGTGGCCACGCCCTCTCTCATGTACCTGGGCTACGCCGTCAACAAGATCGCCCGCACGGAGGAGCGTCTAAACGACAGCTCGGGAGCTGCGGCGGGTGGGACGTCACAGGTGAAAGACAAGAAGCAGCGCTACCTGGGAGCAAGGAAGCAGCACAGGGCCATAGAAGAGGCTGAGGAGGACCAGGCAAGTAGGGCTGCAATAGGCTCTGTGCATAACTGTAGTCAGGGGTTTCCAGAAGGTGGCATTATATTTGTTTCCTGTTCCAGTTCAGTGTCCCATAGCCTCGTTTGATTAGCGCAGCAGCAGATTTGAATGGGAAACACACATAAAGGTGTCATTTGTGTTTCCCGTTCAAATCTGCTGCCGTTTCCTGTTCTGAACTGGACCAGGAAACGGTTAAGCTGGGACTGCAGTTATGCACAGAGCCTATTAAAGACAGGGTGCCGTGATTTTCAGTGATTTCTTCCCCCCCTAAAACATAATCATCAGGTATTATGGTTATACTAGGAGGAAGATTTTTTTTCAAAAAAGTTAAAATCATGTTTTTATCGGACACGCCTCCAGTTCATTAAGTATACTGTACATGGTTCTCACCTTAGCACCTCCTCCATCACCTAAGCACCACCCACCTGTCTTAGTCCCTCTTCCTCCTCATGCCCACACCTGTTGTGTTATTTATGATAATGAGGGGGAGGGTACGTTTTTACTATGTCACTAAAGCGCTGTTTTTCTATTGGCACATTTGACCCTCAAGGTTTCAGCCTCCAGGTAGAAACTCCAAATAGTCAGAGAAGACATAAAACACCATAAAAACACCACCACAGGGCTTAATGAAGTTCTATCAACCTCATAGACACATGAAAAACTGAAAAAGTGCAAAAACCATGGCACCACCTCTTTAACGATTATTTTCTCAACGATTATTCTATCGATTACTTTATTTAATAATCAAGAAGCGCATTTTCTTTGTTACATGTTTTTTTTTATTCTGTATCAACGATTTTTTTCCCCATAATTTCATGATTAGCCACTTAAGTCGCAACGTGTCGCATCGTGACATGTTGTGGTGAGCTTGTAGATCTGATCTGATTGTTTTATTTTGAAAAAAAAAGCTAGGCGAAAGTTCAACCCCACCCGAAAACAGATTATTTTCATAATCAATTAAATCGATCAGTGCGATTAACCGCTGCACCCCTAACCAGGAGGAAGACCCCATGATCTACGAATTGGACAGCGATGACGACGCTGGGGTGGCGCCCAGTCGAGGCGGCCGGCGAGGTGCGGGCAAGGTACGCCACGACGGGCGCCAGCGCATCAAGGAGGACGGACTGATGCGGATTTACGTCCTCCAGCTGCTGGTGCGCTCGCTGCTGGAAGTGGGCTTCCTCATCGGACAGTTTGCCCTCTACGGCCTGAGGGTGCCCGCCACCTACGTCTGCCAGGGCCTGCCCTGCCCGCACAGGTGTGATGCCAATGTTTTAAAAAACACTGGTTCTCAACGTGGGGTCCGGGGATCACCATGGGGTCCAAATAGACCCTTAATGTAGCTGCCTACTCCAGCCGAACAGCCAAAATGTGTTCAGTTCAGCTGGCAAATAACAACAAAATTACATCATTCAGAACTTCGGGAGGGCCTGGCAATCAGAATCAGAATTATTGTTACTTCCACAATACACACTAGGTATACAAGGGAGCAAAATACAGTTCTCCGCAACTCATGGTGCTTGTCACATTTACGAACAACAGACACATTAAAAAGAGGAAAAGCCATTTAAAAACATTAAAGTAGAGAGAGAGCAGACAACATTGGTAAAAAACAAAAGTGCTGATGCATTCAAAGTGCAATATACAGTACTATTCAAAAGTGCTTATCCCAAAGTTTAGCTGTTCTGCGCCTCCAATATGTTTTTTGGCTGCTGTAATTGGTCAGACATTTGAGTTGGGTGTGATATGGTTAGTTTTGTGTCCGCATGCAGCCCGGCTACAACAGGTACAAACACCTCTGAAATCCCTCGCTAGTGACCATCCAAAAACACAACATATTGCAAGAAATGGCAAAACCTCCATTCCTTTGTTACAAACAGTGCAACAGGATATCCAGGTATTAAAACCACCGGTTACTGCACTGACTGGAAAAAAAAGCTTATCTGTCTGATGTTTTTCATGCCAGGCCTTAAGGGGCCCTCTGGTGGGCCCTGGACCAGACGTTGGGAAACAGTGTTCTAAACATCATGTACCTGATACTACATGTGTGTGTATATATATATATATACTATCTGCGTATATCTTTATTATTTATTTTACCTGTTTCTAGCTTCTGTTCTTTTCTCTCCTGCTCTTAACTCTATCCTCTCTTTTCTCATGAAAAAGGACATTTCACCCACTTCTTTACACCTGTAAACCTGTGATGTGACAATAAAGTCTGATTGTGATTCTCAGTGTGGACTGCTTTGTGTCGAGGCCGACCGAGAAGACCATCTTCCTGCGCATCATGTACGGCGTCTCCCTGCTCTGCCTGGCGCTCAACGTGTGGGAGATGCTCCACCTGGGCCTGGGCACCATCTGCGACATCCTGCGCTCCCGCCGCCACCACGCCCCGATTCCCGACCGCCGCGGCCCGTTGTACGGCCTGACGGAACCGCCGGCGCTCAACGAGGCGAGGGAGGGGCCGGCGGCGGCCGGGGGTGGCGAGTCTTACGGCAGCTACCCGTTCTCGTGGAGCGCCGCCTCCGCTCCGCCGGGGTACAACATCGCCGTCAAGCCCCTCCTGGTCTCCAACGGACTCCACGACCCGCAGCCGCTGCGGTTCACCGAGCTCAGCAACAACGCCAAGATGGCGTGCCGGCAGAACCGCGTCAACATCGCCCAGGAGGAGCAGCGGCGGCAGTACGACGACAACCTGACCACCAGGATCGGGGGCGGGGACGGCCGCGAGGCGCCGCAGAAGTCGCCCGACGGCCGTCAGACGCAGGACAGGCTGGAGGTGGCGATCCAGGCCTACAGCCAGCAACACGGGAACAGCGGCGGCGGAACCCGCTGCAAACCCCAGCGTGAGCGCAAACCCCGGCAGGCCTCCAAACACTCCAGCGGCGGCAGCAAGGCCGACAGGGACAGAGCGAGCAGCAGCAACAGCAGCAGCAGCAGATACGAGGAGGGCAAAGGTTCAGAGTGGATCTGATCACCTAGAGCCCGATTCATACTTTGTCGTGCGGCGTGCCAAAAATGACCTTCTTCTTTCGTGTATCATCAACTCAGCGTCTCTGGTCCCACTTGGAAGAGGCCGGCCTCCGAGGTTTGATCTGTACAGGGGACAGGTGGTGATGGGTGGTCTGTACAGGGGACAGGTGGTGATGGGTGGGCTGTACAGGGGACAGGTGGTGATGGGTGGTCTGTACAGGGGACAGGTGGTGATGGGTGGTCTGTACAGGGTACAGGTGGTGATGGGTGGGCTGTACAGGGGACAGGTGGTGATGGGTGGTCTGTACAGGGGACAGGTGGTGATGGGTGGTCTGTACAGGGGACAGGTGGTGATGGGTGGTCTGTACAGGGGACAGGTGGTGATGGGTGGTCTGTACAGGGGACAGGTGGGGATGGGTGGTCTGTACAGGGGACAGGTGGTGATGGGTGGTCTGTACAGGGGACAGGTGGGGATGGGTGGTCTGTACAAGGGACAGGTGGTGATGGGTGGTCTGTACAGGGGGCAGGTGGTGATGGGTGGTCTGTACAGGGGACAGGTGGGGATTATGTGTCTGCTCAGGCTCACCGCACTCACATGCTGCGCTGTCTGCCAAAATCCACTTATTCATAGGCCAAAAATAACCGATCTACAAGCTCACAACACGTCGCGGATGCCAATCAGTCTCAACCTTTTTCATTTCAAGAACCCCCAGTTCTATTTGGCCACGATCTAATAGGATTTTTTTTTTTTATCTCTTCGTGATGTGGAGTAACACACTCATCAGTGTTTATTTAACTCTAGTTTACAGACCTTTAAAGGTCCGTTTGGACCTCTGGTGGTCCCCGGACCAGACTTTGAGAAACAGCGGCGGATGCGACGCGTTGTGAGCTTGTAGATCTGTTTTCATGGCACAACACCGTTGTGTGACGGGAGCATAAATTAAGCATTACATAGAAAGGACTCAAAACCACCCCCCCCCCCCCCATAATGCCACATGCAGCTTTCTTGAGACAGGGTGAAGTCATGCGTAGAAAAACAATTAAAAATATATATATTTTGTACACTTACAGCCTACTTAGGCACGCATGCACACACAGTATTTTGTAATGGTACAGTATCTCTGATTATAAGTGGTATAAGCTCAGGGACAGCTGTGTATATGGCCAGTGTTACGTTTAATACTAAAATGTTCTTTAAAACTACAACTTTCTTTAAAACTATAGCTTTCTTTAAAACTGCTATCAATCTAGTTCATCAATCAATCTACTCATAATTTGCTTATCTGTAAATGTTCTCCAGGAAGTAGTTTCTGTATGGGTGAGAGAAAAAAACTAAATGTGTCACAATTTGTGACAGAAAAGTTGTGTTTGTATTTCATTTTCAATTCGAGAAACAAATTGATTTCTTTTAGCTGCCCTTTGGTGATGTGGCGGCCTGGGGAACTGGTATAAGACCACAGCAGCACTAAATAAATGTTGCTACATTAACATGTACAACTGTCACATTTCAAATGAATGACCATTACTGTATAAGTGCTCTCTGTGTTGAACCACTTACACCCATACAGTACTGTATACTTCATTGACCGGGGTCCGCCAAGGGTCTATATAGGCCCCCTCCTTTTTTCCTGCTACACCAAATCTCTCATCGAAAATAGCGATCGATAATCTCACACTTTGTGAGCTTGTATATCTGCTGTTTTCACCTAATGTTTGCCTATTTCCGCCTGATGTTTGCCTAATATCACATGCCCAGAATATGGACAGTAGGGTTCATGTGGTAAAAAAAAGGGGGAAAAAATAAGTAATGGAACGTTATACTTATTGAGATACCTTTTGTATCTGTTGTTCAAAGATTGCAAGTGCAATGGTGCTGTTTTTTTAAACTCCTGTTATGGTGATGAGAAGCTGTTGAATAAAGTGCCTTACCTGCTGTGTGGAAGAACAACAATGTAGGGCTGCAACTATCCATCATTTTCATAGCGATTATAATCTCCCCAAAATGCTAATTGTTTCTTTTTGTAATCGACTAAATTGAATAGTCTGATCAACCACTAAAACCCTACTTTATACACACAAAATACCCCAAATAGCCGGTCTACAAGGTCATAACACGGCAACGCGTAGTGAGCTTGTAGATTGGCCACTTTCTGTATTTTTGGCCCATTTATGCTGCTGTGTTTAAACATTGAAAAAGGACAGAATGGGGGGGGGAATAAATCCACCCCCCAAGATTTAATTCTTTTTTTTTTTTTTTTCCAATCAACTGTTGCACCCTTAGAACGTAATCATCGCTACGAACTGGAATGAGGGCAGTCCACTGGCTCCACCCATTCATATGCTGTACATTTCAGGACAGCCTATCGTCGCTGTCGGGGAGAAACCCTGTATGTCCAAAACTGTTACTTTTCAGGAAATGGAATGAAAATAACCCGTGTTTAGAATGGCTCCAATGTAGTTATTATTTAAGCTCTTGTTAGTACTTTTCATTGGTTCAATATTTATAAAACTCACTGACACACTTAAAGAAGTAGTTCACCCAAAACATCACTTATTTTCTATCAATTACACACCCCATGAAGCCTTGAATTCATAGAGATTTTTTTGTCGCATTCTGAGCCAATAATTTGATTACCGGGGTCATCTGTCAATAGGAGACTCAGTAGGAGACCTTTTGAGTCTCCTACCTACAGTATCAGTCCTACCGGAGACTCCGCCGGTCATCAAATTACTGGCTTAGGAATGTGACAAGAACAAGTTAATTCAAGGCTTCATGGGGTGTGTAATTGATAGAAAATAAGTAATGTTTTGGGTGAACAACTCATTTAACCACTTTCACTTTAACTTAAAAGTTTTTCAAAAATAGATCTACAAAGCTCACAACGTGTCAGGATATTCTTGCTACTGTGACTAGTGATGAAGTGGGGCATTCATTTATGAAAAAACATAAAAAGTTGAAATACGGTGATGCAAGGTTTCTGCCCAACAGCAACGATATGACATTACTGCCATATAGAAGTGAGAGAGAAAGAAAAAAAAAAGATTTAACACTATTTTTAAGTTAACATTATACTGTGATTTGTGCCATTTGTTTACTTTTTGCTGTATTACTCTGGTTTGTGTTTTCATGACATAACATTTCAATACATGGGTTGACAGTGTTTGGATACATTTTTGTTGTCAGTGTTCTAAAGAGTAGTGTTTGTGTTCTTAACCACTTAAGGTCTTTACCCACTGGGGGCGTGACAAATAAACAAAACGAAAATTCTAGTATTTTGCAACACAACTATTCATGCAATTGATCATTGTCACACAGGTTGATGCATTTATTCGAGGTGAAAAATCGTCTGTGTTCAGAATAATAATAATAATAAAAATCATTTTATGATGTAATATTATTTTGGATATACTCAGACAACAGTTAGTGAAAATATACTTTAGGCAAATTAAATGCGTGATAAAAACGCCCCTGGTGTGTACGAACCTCAAGTCCTAATATACTTCATCGTATGGTGAATAGTGAAATAGCACATCTACAATCTCACATTGTGTCGCATGCGTTGAGCTTGTAGATC
Source organism: Gymnoscopelus microlampas (assembly GCF_963454915.1). Classification (NCBI taxonomy): domain Eukaryota; kingdom Metazoa; phylum Chordata; class Actinopteri; order Myctophiformes; family Myctophidae; genus Gymnoscopelus; species Gymnoscopelus microlampas. The sequence continues at coordinate 13,756,418 of NC_139951.1, forward strand.
TGCATTTTTTTTTAAATATTTTAAGTTTTGCCTATAATGACAAGCCCAAAAAGTGGTTAAGCCTTCATCAAAGGTTTTGTACAACATAATGTTCTGTTAGGTGAGACATTTGGCTCACTTCTCATTTATTTATCGTTGTTTAAGTGTTCACCTTACAGTATAAGTTACAGTGTATGTGGACCAGCAGTTTGTTGTTTTTTGGGGTCAAGTAAAAGTTTTGTCTGTCAAGCAACACATATTGTTTTAGGCCTTTTAGCTTATTTTCAGACTGAAATGTCATCAAGGCTAAGTGCTTGGCAGGTTGTACTGTGCCACTGTTTCCATTTTGGGAGAAATGTTTTGTATGAAAACGAGCATGTTCAGAAGTACAAGGGGTCTGAGTAAATAAAAGGAATATTGTTATATATGCAGCCTTTGTACACTCATCACACTTTAACACTAAATAGAAAATAAAACCAAGTAAAATGAACAATCGATAATAATAAAAAAAGAAGAGCCGTCCAATGTGCATGAACGGTTAAACATAAGGTGGTGCAGAATGTGCTGTAGGCCAGCAGAGGTGTGGTGTAGCTTCCAATATAAGAAAGCTATTTTTTTTAAAGGAAAAATTAAAACGAACACACTCGCATTGGTTAAGGGAAAAAAAAAGTGTAAAATCGTTGCTGTCGGGTAGAAACCTCTTCTCCATATTTTAACTTTTTGTGTTTTTTCATAAATAATTGCTCTACTTGATCATACTGTAATGTTTTTGAATTTGAGTCCTGAAAAGCAACAGTTTTGGACATATGAGGTTTCCACCCGACAGAGACGATATAGTGGTTGTGTTCAACTTGTGCTGGAGTGACAAAACTATTCATGGTGCAAAAAACATACAACACGTTGCATTTTATGTAACACTTTATTGCCATCTACTGGTCAATGTTGGAGAACCCATAGCCTTTAAAAAAAATATTATTTATCTTTTGGGGCTTTTCTGTCTTTAATTGATAGTGTACTGTGGAGATGGACAGGAAACAGGGGGAGAGACATGCGCTGTCAGGCTACATTAGAAGTGCCCTTACCGCTAGGCCAGTAGTCCGGGCCAAGAGAACCCACAGCCTTGAATTAACATACTGCTGTGGTTCTCAAACTTTTAAATTTCAAGGACCACCACTTTGGTGTGCATTAGGGCCACGGACAAATGGACGGGTCCATTTGGTTCCAGTTAGAATCAGAATCAACTTATTGTCACATCACAGGTTTACAGGTGTACAGGAGTGGGTGAAATTTATCGTTTTCGTTGTTTTCAGGAAGAGAAAAAGAAAAAGGGAGAAAGGAGATCAAACAGTACATACAAACATGTCAAGGATAGGCAGAAATCTAGAGATATCTACATACACATAACACGTCCAGCTGAACAGTAGTACTGTGTACATGAGGTTAGGCATATGGTTAGGCACAAAGGTGGTAGCTTCGGTAGGTCCACAAAACAGTATTGAACATGAGATGAATTGCAAACAGAGTATCAGCGTCGGCCCAAGGCCAGCCTGATGACAGGCGTGGTCATTCCTTGTTCAACACTGATGGTAGCCTGGTGGAAGCTGTTCAGAAACCTGGTTACAGACCTGTAGGGTTCAATTCATTTACCTGGTCCCCAGACCCCACTTTGAGAACCACTGCTACGGTACTGTAAATGGAAATTATGCTTTATATGCATTAATTTAATTCTGCACCCATATACCTATTGTGTGAGGCAGCTCTCCAGTGGCCAAGTTAGTTAAATGTGCTTTAAAAAAACATACAATACAATAATCCTTTCGTACTGTCCACGGACATAATTAATAATGTGGGGAGGGTTGACCCTATGAACATAAAAGAGACATTTCACGACTAGGTCATGACTTGGCTCAGTAGTCGTGGCAAAGAAGGGGGAAACACGCGTTTCAGTGGTAAAAAGAAACGTATATTTTAAACCCAAATTATACAAAACACAATAAACTAAAGGGGACAGACAGGAATTCTTGGATAAAGCAGATCTGAAAGACAGTAAGAGCATTCTAACAGTGTGCACATGGAAAAAAAAACATATCTGTGAAATGCCTGAGAGACATGAAAACATCTTCCATGGACATCAGTCATGAGCTGTCAGTGGGTGAAATTATTTTTTGTACAAGTTTTGCTTTCCTCAGTATTTGTTTAGTGTGGCATTTGGTTACGGCCTTTGTACCGATGACGATGCTGAAACAGAGGTGATCCACTCGATACTCATATGGGCACGGTTAGCCGGAACTCCATATTTGGACATCGTGACTTCACCATAATGACAACGCAAGCATCGCCGTCACATATTTAAGCAATGCATTTTCAGTGAAACAGTCACACTATCTATCCATCTGAACTCTCTGAGGAATTGATGTCACAGACATCGGAGCACCTACTGCGAGACTTCCCAGCACTCTTCAGGAACCGTCACCTCCCACCCGAGGTGGGAGCTTCCTTCAACCACAGGTCTTCCAGAGTAACCCCGGGTCAACACGATACAGGATTCAGACCCATTACTCCATACTCAGTTGTAAGACACTTGAAGCCACCCTCGGATCACACGGGCAGACATCACTGGTTAGTTTCTGATCAGACAGCCCTTTTACAAAAAGTGCTGAGTATTTTGTACAAGTATCTTCCAAAGTGAAGTCTTTCTCACTCTTGTCTAAGATAGAGTCAGTATTGTTATGGGAAAAAAGTTGACAGTTGAATAAAAGCTAACAGAAAGAAGTCACATAATTGTCTGCGATATTCAACAGAAACAATGTCCTCAGGTGAAGGAAAACCAAGCAGTCCAGTTCTTCCAAAAGACAGGGGCCGTTTCTCCGTTTCTTCTCTGCTACAGGATGAGGAGCTCCTCCGCTACACTGAGATCACTCCGAAGTCGGACGCACCAGCTGGAGCTCAGCTTCATCTCCTCGGCACCTCACTTCCGTCCATACGTCCATCAAGTTCCCTTGAACATTATGACACAAGACAATATCGTCTAGATTCATCTCCAGAGGCTGAAGATGGGCGGCGTTCGTATAGGGGCGTGAGATCACCACGTGTTGTTGTCGAACCCTCTACTACACCGTCCCGATCCTATTATATGGACCAGACAGTGGGCGCGTCCGAGAGCAGGGTCTCCGAGGCTTCTTCAGACAGGACCCACACACCATCGCTGGGATCGTCCAGACAAAGCAGTCCAAACTCCTCAGCGTCTGTGGAGAACTTGAACGAGATGGAGTCCGCCTGTCTGTCGGTGATGAGGAGTTGGCAGCTGTCAATAGCGGATCAACAGAACCAGGAGATGAGAGGAGAGAAGGAGAGGTTCTTTTCCCTCAACACAGAGATGGACAGCCTCAAACAGCAGCTGCAAGCTTGCCAGACGTCCAACCAGAGGAAAGACCACTTGATCATGAAAATGAGTCAGGTATTGGACGAACAGAAAGAAAAAGTGGAGAAGATGAGAGGTCTGACCCGCTGGAGACTGAGGCACGCCGAGGCCAAAGAGGAGGCTCACGCTTCCCGGAAGGCTCAGCAGCATTACCATCTAAAGCTGAAGAAAAAAGTCTGGTCCGGCTGGTACTCGCTGATCCACACTCACTGGAGGGACCATGTGGAAGGGGTCTATCGCGCCAAAGCAACGGAGGCCTGCACCCGCGTGTCTGCAGAGTACGAAGCCAAGATTGCAGTTTACCGCGAGGCTTCAGAGAAGGACCACGCTGAGATCCGGAGACTGCGAGCAGAGCGAGAACGCATGAAGGCTCTCAACATGGAGGCTCTGAACTACACAGAGCTGCCTGCTGACAATCTCCCGTCGGCCGGTGATGGTCCATATTCTGACATAGCGAGTCAGAATATGGATGGCCAGTATCCATCTCGTCCGGTGTCGTCTACACCACGGATCAGTCCGGTCCACCTTGACTCTCCCGGGTGTCTGTCCCATTGTGAAACAAGACAGGTAACGCCCGCTCAAAAGAAGAAACCCTCAAAAACGTCCAGCTCTCAAACAAGACCATGGGTCAATGGACGCGCGTTGACGCCCGCTCAACCGAAACCCGTAAAGCCGGTGGTGACACCTCGCTGCACACCGTGTCCTGACCTCGCCAAGACCTCCCGCACCCACACCCAGGGGATGGGGGTGGCTCCGCCAATGAGATCTATCAGCGTTGAACGCCCTTAACCCAGCAGCTACACAGTTACACAGCTCACGGTTGGCCCGGGCAACAGCTGCCAAGTTCCCCAGTTTGTCTCAACAGAGAATCTCTGGAGCAATGACCCATACTAGAACACCCTTCAACACGCACGTGACACACACTCCATTAAAATCGTCACGTAAAAGATGCTGTACCGTACATTTCAAAAGTGCAGTACAGTATGTCGACTGCACTTTTGAAATGTACAACAATGCAACAATTTCAGAAATCTAGTTATTTGGAATAATATTTGAATTCTCATTCAATAATAATATTAATAATAAGCCCATGAACATGCTGTTCTAGGGCTTTTAGGATTTTTTTGTTTGTTTTTTGTCACCCTGTAAAGCAGTAATAATGTCATGTGTTTTCTCAGTTTGTCATACCACAGAATGTGTAATTAACCAACCAGACACATTTGAATAGTTAAAACAATTGCCAAGTTTCACAAATTAGGTTTCGAAGGTGTGAAAAAACGAGCAGTATTGTTTTTTTCGTATGTGCTCAAAGTGTGACGCATACACCTCATGATATGAGGTCATGATACCTCCTTTGTATCTCTAGGTAGTTGAGATGGTTATTGATGGAGACATCAATATATTCAAATGCCAGATATGTATTTGTTTTGAACATTTTCTGGGGGATTCTAATGTTATTGTTCCAAGTAGTTCCTGGGACAATAACTAATTAACAGAAAGGGATTTGGAATGTATTTGTGTATCTTTACTATTTTACCTTATATACAGTATATTTAATATTTTTTTGTTTATTGTTACTAGGATTTTAGGTCATGAATACACTGCCCGCCCACGATTCCTATGTATAGAAACACCCCTGACCATAAAGGCCCTGACACACATAGACTCTCAAGACACTCGTGTCAAGAAACTCACTGTTATGTGCATGCTTCTATGCACTGGGTTTGTTTGTGTGATATTGGTCTCATGAGCACTCATCAACCCTGATGGCTCATCTGCCATCAGGGTTGTTGGGGAGTGTGATTGTCTCAGACGCTCAGTCCAAGTCCAAGCCCTTTACTTCCTCATGCAAGCAAAGTTGTGAAGGACAGCGCATGCAACAATGACGTCACATGTCAGGTGGTGAAGGCACTGACATTTTAAAATGCCAAAGGACATTTCATTGCGTATATAACGTGGTTCTTGCATGGGCATGATTGTACAGTAGCTGCCCTCTGCTGCTGTCTGGGAGCCAACAGGAAGGGCTCACAGCAGGATACCCCCTGTCTCCCAGGATCAGGCCACGGAATCCACCTGACTTGAGAACACGAAATGCAACAACTAAGACTAGATAAATAGCAGGGTAAAACTTTGTCGGGTGGAAACCTCATATGTCCAAAACTGTTAAAATTCAAAAATAGCAAAAGTAGCAGAGCGACAAGCTCAAAACGCGGCATTTTGCTTTTCGAGCTTGTCGATCTGCTACTTTTGATGCTTTTGTGTGACGCTGTAGTATGATCAAGTAGGGTAATCATTTACGAAAAAACACAAAATATGGAGATAAGAGGTTTCTGCCCGACAGAAACGAAGATGATCAGGCATCATGCATTGAGCCAGGCCACAATGTAACTGCATCATTGATGAACAGCAGGTCAGCATCACAGATCATCTGAAACAATGAGATGAGATATGTTGAGGTCATTTAATGCACATAATGTATGTAGTTACAGTAACTATAAGTCATTCTTGAATTCATCTGCTTCATGGTCACTGGCAGGGCATTTTATCTGCACATAATATATCAGGGATTTAATTGCCAAATGGCAAACAGTGGCTTTACATACATTTTCAGCATCACCTACTGAATACAAAAACATCCCACTGGCGAAGAATCAGAGTGCAATACAGACAATCTCTGGGATGGCCAGGGTATGCATGGCTCTGTGCTGTGCTATGTGATACCTTTGGACTTATCAGCCTAGAGCACTGATTCTCAAACTGTGGGCCTAGGCAAGTGAGCCTACCAAATAATTGGCGAAACATTACACTTGTAATGACTAGAGGTTTTGGCCGCTTTTGGCCAAAAGATACTGCGGTCAGAAAAAAGGAAAGCTGCTGTGGCTAAAATGTTAGGATGGACTGTAGTAGGAAATGTCGTTTTTTATTAACCGTACAATATGTAAGTACATTGAAGGCGGGAAAGAAGCCTATATTATAGCCAGAGCTCTGATCAACAGTCTGTGGCAAGTTTCAGGGCAAATGGAGTGATCGTGTGTTGACATATTTTGGAGGTCATTTCAATTAAAGAAGTAGGATAATATAACATTAATATTAAGTGATGCCAATAAATAAGAACTTAGTTCCATTGATGCGAGGTGGAACACAATCTATTGATTGATCATTCAAATAAAAGGAAAAGTAAACAAATGCACACGGCCCACACATCTGACCAAGATTGATTGATTGAATACTTTATTTAGAAAGACATGGTACAAGTACATGGAAGTACAATTCACAATACAAGGTCCTCTAAACCGGATCGCTCATAAAAGCACTTGGCTTATTTAAAATGATGGTCAGGTGGGTGGGCCACGAATGCTTTCAAGATTTACAAGTGGGCCCTGATCCAGAAAAGGTTGAGAACCACTGGTCTACAGAGGTAGCATATGCCATCCCCTGAAAATCTATAACACTCATACAGATGATGAGAAAGACAATGGGTCCAATCTGTCACTAAAACGTGTTCCTGGTTGAAAGCTCAAGACGACTGCCTGCATCATCCACTAACTACATCCTCCAGGAAACTGTTGCACTGTGAAGCAAGCATAAACACAATTAATATAGGCCTTTATATACAGCATATTGCCCATATCGCTTACATTGAAAACACCATTGCAACATTGCCAGCCATTTTTTATCTGAAGAACTGCAATAATACTATCAAATACACACACACACACACACACACACACACACACACACACACACACACACACACACACACACACACACACACACACACACACACACACACACACACACACACACACACACACACACACAAACAATTAAATGTGAAAATGGCATTCGTTTATTGGATTAACAGCTATTTCACAAAATGAGATGGCTGAACAGATAAAATATAAGGAACTGGATTAATAACCTGGTTTGGAGCAGGCTATAGCTGCACAGAGGAAATCACTTATGTGCCACTGCTGATGAAACAGAGTCATGGAAAAAGATAGCTGGCTAAGTTATCCCTGCTAGATCACTCTGCTTTGTGCTTTCAGACAAGAGATCCACGTCTTAAGGAAAATACCTATAATATGAGACAGATGTGTTCAATTCTGCACTTACTGGAAATGGATATGCATGTAGGAAACATGCCTCTCTGGCCTTCTGAAGCCCTGGGTGTTTATGAAACAAAAATGTAAACTCTGAATAAACTGCATGCCAATAAGAAAACAAAAACAAAGTTGCCTTTACAACTCTAACTATAGATTGTATTGCCAATCTAGGGATACTGAGAACAGACATATTGCTATGATAGTTAGGTAGCCCACACAGAACATATAAACCCAATACAGTTTGCATACAGAACCAAACAAAAGGACAAGAAAGATTATTTCCATTGTGTCTGTCATGATAGTTAGGTAGGTAGTTATAATCAGCATTGAACATAATATAAACCCAATACAGTTTGCATACAGAGCAAACAAAAGGACAAGAAAGATGATTGACATTTTATCTGCCATCAAGACTCAAGATAAAAGAAAGAAATCAAGTCACTGATTTCAATACAGGTGTCAGGTGCATGTGCATCAATGTTTTGTTCTGTGTCCTTTTCTATGATAACAATAAACACAATACAATCCTCAAGCTTGACCTCAGGGAGACCATGACACCAGCAGATGACTGTTCATGTGCAGTAAAACCTTTCACAACAACAATCAGTTTATATTATAATTCCTATCATTTTATTTTTCCATGTCCTTCACAATCCCCATCCTGGGAAGACAGTAGGCTAATGTAGACAAAGATTGGTGTGCAAATACCCCGGATTGTTCTGTATTCTGTAACACAATGTCAAATGTGTTTTTCTTATGTTTGTCCACATCAAAGTTAACCCTGACTACACCAACTTGTTCCTGTGTGACATTTACTATCACTGCTAGTGCTATCACTCAGTAGTTGTGTAGCAAATAACAGTAGTTTGAATGGATATGCAAAGGAAATTGTTACTCAAATTGACCACAAGGTGGCTCTCTCTTAACACAATATAGGACCATATTTCGTTTCATTTTATTTTATTTTCAGTCTGTCATTTTATTTCTGTAATCCTTGAATTCACTACCGGTACATTTTCTACAAAAAAAATAATAAAAATGAGGTTCACGAACGTCGAAACCAGACGTAGCCATGGTGTGTCACACGACGCTCGTCCGTCACGAGCGTCATGGCTGAACTTCAACCGGGTTTTTGCACTTTCTCCATTTACAACCTGTACATCTACATAAACGTTCACATATCAAATATAAAGTGCTTACGCCATGGCCACGGATATTAAGATTGTACTCGAACCCTCAAAAGTACATGTTTGTTCCGTATTGTTCAATACAAAGCATTTTAATCCGATTGGTGGCCATTTTCTTCGAATTTGCTTTCAACATGACCTATCGGTTGGGAGGTGTTTTGCACTCTGATACAATATAACTCTATGAGAAAATGACCACTAATCAGATTAAAATGATATTTATTGAACAATACGGATGATAAGGGTACTTATACCCACCCGAAGTAAATTTTAACATCCGTGGCCATAACGTAAGCACTTTATATTTTAAATTTCAACGTTCAAGTAGATTTATGGACCGTAAATGGAGAAAGTGCAAAAACCAGGTTGAAGTTTCGTCATGACTGTCACGATATGACAGTCATATTTCAGAGCTAAACAGGACGTGACGTTTTCTTACGTCCTCATTTTGTTTGTGTTGTTTAAAACTAATGGCGGTTGGTCCTCCTCGTTGTGCTTTATAATTCACACACAGTCTGTTATAAAACACTTTCCTCTGCACAAGAACCACCAGAAGGTACGTAATGCTGCACAGAGCAGCTTCTGTGAGTTTATAATGGACTTCTACAGCGTGTCTGAGGGGGTTTTAATGTAGCCGTTAGCTAAGCTAACGAATAAAAGGTTAAAGCCTGGGCGTATGCTGCGTCGTACGACGGCGTCACTCGCCAAAAAGATCAGATCTACAAGCTGGCGACGCGTCGCCTCATTGTGCGTTGGTAGCGTGTGGATCTGTTCTCTTTTGGCCAGCGACAAAAAAGCATAGAATATTCTATCATATTCTTACACAATTAAATTCAATTATGTAAGTAAAGTATGAGACCAGTGGTGGAAAGTAACTAAGTACTCAAGTACTGTACTTACGTACAATTTTGAGGTGCTTTAACTTTGCTGGAGTCTTTCCAACGTTTCGATACTTTTACTTCTACTCCCCCACATCTCTGAGGTGAATACTTTACTCAACTACAATTATTTGAAAACTTTAGTTACTAGTTACTTTAGATTTTGATTACAAAACATACATTAACCACTTCGGCTTTGTATACATTTGAAAATAGCCGATCTATTGTGAGCTTGTAAATCTGCTATTTTCAAAAGATTGTTATACATCTTTACATTTTGAAAACGTGTTAAATGGACGGACATTCTGCATAATGAATACTTTCTACATTTTGATTACTGGACTTTTAATTGAGTATGTCTACGTTGCAGTATTGATACTTTTTCCTTAAGTAAAGTACTTACTTTTTCCACAATAGATTTTCAGCCCATATGTTCTTCAACTGTTTTGGGTCACAGAGTAGACATCTCCTTTGTAAGCAGAAGCTCCCATGTTTTCTATTAGCTAGATGGGTCAAGCAGCTTGACCCTTAAATTTGTGATCCATAACCAAGGTCCAATATGAGAAATATTTCCATAACATCAATAATGTGTAGCCTAATTGTTAGCAAGTATTACTCATGGTCTATTTATCTTTAATACGCTTTTAAAATAAAATAAACTAACCAGTACATAAGAAGGCATGTTTTCAGCTGTCCAGGGGACAACAAAAAAATCTGCATTGGGGCCACAGTCAGTTTCCTTGGAAAGCACACTTCAAATTTCATTTAAAAAAAAAAAGATACTTGAATTTCTACAGAGTTTGGCCCACCAGGTAGATACTGTTGGGACAGACTGGAACAACCAGTGCAGGGATTGAGGTTGCATAATGTGGTGATATGTTGTGAAGCGCTTTATACTGATAAGGTGTTATGTGACTGCAGTCTGCAGGTATGGTTGTGGCTCACCATTGTGGCTTCTACCATCAGATGAAGTCACCAACCTGCTGCACTTTGAGGCACATCAGCTTGGTGTTAATTTAACATTTATTAACATTATTTCTCTAATATTTGATTAAAAGTTTCGATTCAAGGTACAAAATAATCTGGGATCAATTTTGAGCTTTTAGATCATGCATATTATGCTCCACTGTGATTCCAGAATATTTTAGTATTTTTTTTCCTTTTTCTGCATAAAATAATCCATATAATCCATGACATGAACATGATGACATCTCTGTTGGCCCTTTGTTTGAGAG